>NW_011371360.1:0-9147 GCF_000150735.1 Paracoccidioides brasiliensis
TAACCCTACGCGGGGGGCCTAACCCTAACCCTAACCCTAACCCTAACCCTAACCCTAACCCTAACCCTAACCCTAACCCTAACCCTAACCCTAACCCTAACCCTAACCCTAACCCTAACCCTAACCCTAACCCTAACCCTAACCCTAACCCTAACCCTAACCCTAACCCTAACCCTAACCCTAACCCTAACCCTAAGAAGGTTCCTAAAACATGAAATTTCAAATTAATCAAATAAATTACAATATAATTCAAGAAGCAGTTTAAAATTCAATCTAAATGAAAATATTCTCTTTCATTTATTCTAAATATCTATACTTGTAAATATTTTAGATAATAAATAAAAAAATAACTTTAGTGAATAAATAATTGATATTATAATTCAAACTAAAATTAAAATAAAAGCTTCATTTATAAGATGAGTTAGCTATTTTAATAAATCATTAAAATAATTAAAAAATAGAGATTTAAAAAAAAATCTTATATATTTCTTTTTACTAACGGTTACCAAGCTACTAATAAGTAGTTTTTATAAAAATATTTTTATATATTATTATAACATAGTAACTAATGCCTTTAGCACTCTCACATATATATATATATTACTATCATCACTATTATATTTAATTAATAATAAGAACTCAATATATTCAGTATTTTAAATATCTTAAATCACTTATTAGTATGATCATAAAATTTATCATTTACAATAAAGTTTTAATAAAAAGAAATAATTATTTAAAAGCTTTATCTCAATTTCAATATCTTACAAAAATTATCTAAATGATTATAAATATAAATATTCTTATTTATCATGAAATCAAGATTTCACAAGCAGGGAATAATTGAAAGGGGAAAAAAAAAACATAAAAACATAATTATAGAATGTTTGAAATAATTATATTACTACTATTAGCCTATCTCAGGGATGCTATATACTACTGTGTGGTGCGCTAGTTCATAATAGAAAGCCTAGGCTCCAACAATAATCAGAATACTATTCTATCTATACGGAAAAGTCATGAGGGTGTTCAACAGCTTGATATGCAGATTGAAGCTTAGATTGAAACTATATTTTATTAGTGAGCTCTATTACACTGCAGTAGCTATGAGACTATTGAACATACTATGCACAGTTGCTCTAATAAATAGCTATATATTCAACTATTAAATAGTGCTAATTTATTTAGTTTTTCAATATTTTAAGTGCGTTGGTTGTTGAATACATTGAATATTTGATGATTTTCATAAGAAGAATCCGCCGCTTGAAGTAACATTGTTAGGTTTATATTTACGTAATACCTCTGTAAGCTTGCCTTTGAGCAGACCCCAGTCTGAGCTTTTACATATTGGGTGAGATTTACGGATCTTGATGCCAAGGCGGACCATTATTTCTCCGTGCCCAAAACGACTAGACCCTTTTCATGCCTTGGCGTGGGTTGCGAGCCAAAGAGTTCACGTCAAACGAGTTCAGAAGAACGACAGACCAACAGACAGATCGACACTTCGGCAATCGCCAGGAGACAGCCTTAAGCTTATTCTCGAGTTCTTATCCAACACATTCTGCTTCTGCTTCTGTTTTTCGAGTGTCAAGCCACGGCTGCATATCTCCAACAGTCCATCCACTGCTCGGTTGACCCGCCCCAATTCCATGCCACTACCATCACCCCTTGTTCGTGGACATATAAACAATTGACTTCCGGCAACGTTCCTAGTCCGTTGCACCAAACCACAAAGGAAAGGGTGTGCTGCCGTCAAGCACTTGTCTATTCCAATCAGATCTGGAGCGACTACTTTGAATGGCCTGGCAGCCGTCATCTGCCATGGCTGGGAACGGAGGGATGGGTGGAGGGGTTGATGGCGCTGTCAACATGAGCCATCAGCAAGGGACCGAATACACACTTCAAGGTGACTCCTTTCCTCTCCTCTTTGCCTTTCCCTCCCCAGTCACCCCTCATAGCTGCCTTTTCCTACCCCATAGGCCTTCCATATGAAACCCTCTACCCTTTCAAATGTGAAATGCTTTCTTTCAGCGTTACTAACTGCGTCTCTTTCTCTGCAGGTGTTATGCGATTCCTCCAAACTGAATGGCACAGACACGAACGAGATAGGAATGCGTGGGAGATTGAGCGTGCCGAAATGAAATCCAGAATTGGCAGATTGGAAGGTGATGCCCGTACGAGCAAGCGCATGCACGAAACCCTAGGAAAGCATGTTAAGATGCTTGAAGCCGCCTTGAGAATGGAACGGGAAAAGGTCCGGAGTTTAACTGCAGGAGAGCCTGTCAACTTGGCAAAAGACCCCAAGGAGCTGGCTAAAGAAAATCTCAAAGTTTTACCAACACGTCTGAGAACCCCCCTTGTTCTTACACGACCCCAGCTGACCTAATACTCTCTAGAACAACCAAAATCCCGCTCCACTCTTGTTGACCTCGAACTCAACGCCGAAAATGTCGCAAATCCAGATGTCCGCCAGGACTCCGAGCGTGAGAAGTCTCGGATGTACCTCGGGAAATGCTCCCAGGAAGTTGCCTATCATATAATTCCTGGTTCGCATCCTCCTCCTGACCTCCTCGATCAACAGGAGCTATCCGAACACGGCTACCAGAACCATCAAATGCAGAGATCGTCTCTTGAAGAAGCCTATGCTCAGCAGCAATATCAACATCAGCAGAGACAAAAGCTTCAACAACAGCAGCAACAGCAGCAGCAGCAGCATAATCACGTAAATATGGGTCGCGAACCTTCCATACATCAGCCCCTTCCTTCTAATTATTCTGAAACCTCCAATCTTGGGCGGCCCCAATTGAACCATGCTTCGCAAGCACCAGTCGAGGGGCATCCATTTCAGCAGCAACGTTCCCATTCTATTTCCATGGATCTCCGAAAACCACCATTTGATTATTCCTCCGTTGCAGACGAAGAGGTTGAATCAATAACCCATACCTTTGATTCGTATGGAAAGCAAATACCCATAACTGAATCACCTCATCCGGTCATGTCTAAGGAGCCGGTATCTGATGATGCAGATGGATGGAACTTTGATGAAAACCCTATAAATGAATTGACCCCAGCAGGTGGCCAACTCCATAGACCAGACACCGATGCGTTTCCCAATGCCAATTTTATTCCCCCAAAGTCTCCACCCAGAGGAGGTCCGGGCTCCCACAGAAGGAAAAGCTCAGGAAGACGTCGCAGCGAGGGTAATACTGATACTCGCGATCTTGCTGCCTTGAGCGGATTGAGTCCCGACGCGCCAAATTTTAAAGTTCGGTTCGCATTGAGGGGTCATCTTGATGTTGTTCGATCTGTTATCTTCACGGGTGGGGGGAGCCCATCAGAACCGGAAATATGCACCTGTGGTGATGATGGGACAATTAAGCGCTGGATTATCCCAACATCCTATGGAAGCTTCAGTTCCTACAACACTAGCTCGAACAACGATCTAGATATCACCAGTTACTTTACTCACCGTGGGCATATAGGTCCTGTCACCTGTCTTGCAGCATGCCCGCCCTCTCCAAATTTTTCGAGCGGCGGTAGGGTCCTGGGGGATGGCTGGATATTCTCAGGCGGCCAAGACGCAAGCGTTAAAGTCTGGGAACGGGGTAGGGTCGACCCGAAAGCCTCTCTGGATACCCATACAGATTCCGTGTGGGCCCTGTGCGTTCTTCCAGGTACCGTAGGATCCATCTTTGGTGATCAATGCAGTCATTATGGTGGTGTCGATCGAATACTCCTTGCATCCGGTGCTTCTGATGGCAGGATTCTGATTTGGGCTGTGAGTATGCCGCCCCAACTCGCGTCACCACAAGCCGGATCGAGAAGAGGAGGGGGTGGCAGCCGAAGGGCAAACTCCATATCCTCTGGCTCCAATTTCCCTTCCTCTCCCCAGCCAAGTACGGCCACTGCAACTCCATTTCACTACACCCTAATTCATCATATCATTCGACCTGATTCTCCTTCCCCTACATGCATCAGTCCCTTGTCACTTTCTGGTGTAAGTTTTGTCGTTTCCTATGCCGATGCTTGTATTATCATCTATGACACTCGTTCAGGGGAAGAAATCGTTGGGATGGCTAGTCTGGAAACTTATGATGGAACTCGTTCCACTGGTGTTAACTCCGTAACTGCAAGCACCATGGGCTTTGATGGGACGGCCAACCTGGATCCAAATAGGGCTTTAGCGGAGGAGGAAGCCGTCGTCCACGGTGCCACTGGAACTAGTGGCGGAGTTGAAGGTGTCATTATCAGTGGTTATGAGGACCGCTATATTCGATTTTTTGATGCCAATAGCGGTAAGAATTATCTCCTATCTGCCTTTCTATTTTAGAAACAGAAGTTCGCTAATCGTATCATAAAACAGGCCAGTGCACATATACAATGCTCGCCCATCCTGCTGCTATCTCCTCTCTCTCTCTATCACCAGATGGGCGTGAGCTCGTCTCTGCGGGACACGATGCAAGCTTGCGCTTCTGGTCGCTAGAGAAACGAAATTGTACTCAAGAAATCACTAGTCACCGGCTAATGCGAGGTGAAGGTATTTGCTCCGTTGTTTGGAGTCAAGATGGGAGATGGGTTGTGAGTGGTGGTGGGGATGGAGTGGTAAAGGTCTTTTCAAGATAATGTCATGGCTTGGAAACCCAGTCCGCTCTACCTTATTATTGCCCATCCTTCCCTTCCTCGCCTCCCCCCCAATATCCCATTTTCTTTCTTTCTTTCTTTCTTTCTTTTTCTTTTTTGATTTCATGATCGGATTCAGAGGGACTGCGGGCATGGTTTTCTAGTCTAAGTTGCGTCTGACATTCTTGCCTTGCTCAATCAGGTTGGTTTTCTTTATTCATTTTCAATCTGTTCTGTATGTTCATCATTCCTTATAAACCACTTGTCTACTTTTCGCATTCATTTGTCTTCTTTTCATTTCAGTTCATTCATGTTTCATTTTTTAAGATGTGTTTTTCGCTCAGCATCTATACATTTTCTTGGACACTATTTAAATAATACAGATGGTCATCATCTGTTATTGCTGTGTTTACATCCTCCCTCCTGACGATACCCCAATACCCTTCGTCAATAGCCGGTGGAGCTTATTAGAAGAATTATTAATAATATTATTAAATCCTGTTAGAAGCACTTTTACTCTATGCTATCTTCCCTTGTTTTGGCACAGGTATGTCTGATAGCTGGAGACGCAAACAGTGGTGTATTTGCATTTGCTACTCCCTGTCCCATTTCATGTTGTCTTCATCTCCATGGGCATTTTCTCTCTTCCAAGTGTATTAACATGTATCTATTCTTATTCCCATCACTACTTAAATCCGCTTGAATCTTATCGCTGTTTCCTCTCAGAATGAACTGATATTATAATGCAACATGCTGCCAATGGAAAAGACAGTACTCAAACGTCTAATGCTCTTTGGAATTCGCCATGTCATGTTACACATCGTGTAATAACTGATATTGAAGGCGGGGCAATGAATATACAGTGGACGAGATTTCTTCGTTCAACCCCCAACCACGATCCCAAAAGGTTCCACAAGCATCTACTCCTGTCTGGACATCCATGCGTTTCTAAATATAGTTTTAACCTGAGATACCTGTTCTGGGTCTTTCAACTTTGTCGATACAAAGGCGTCTAAATCGTCCCAGAACTCCTCCGTTGAGAGTACGTTGTGCGCATAGGTTTGAGAGCTTTGAGCAGGATTCTGGTCATCAAGGGTTGGGACTGGGGTTGGGGATGGCTCTGACAGTTCCTTCGAGGGAATCCGTTCGTCCTCCTTGGAAGCTACAGGAGCGAGCGCAGCAGCTCCACCGAGGACCATGACACCGAACTCAATACCATGGCCGCCAGATAATGCAGCATAATCATTACCCAAAACATCAGTCAATGTCTGCCCCTGAACGGGTTTCTTATTCCAGAGTATCTTTATTTTATCCAGAGGCACGCTGGCAGACTGATTGTTTTCGGTCGTGGTGTGTATCCTTGTTTGAACGGCTTCTTTTAGTTCCTTCACTGTCGTAGACGAGATGGTACGATTATCCAACGTAACATGTAAAACCGGATTACGGGCAGACTTCAAATGTATAGCTATTGACTTGGAAGACCCTGGGATACCCGCTCGTTTTATCTTCTTTGGCATGGAGGGATGGGGATCAGAAAGGGGGGGGAGAGTGAGCTGGAAACGCCAGAAACGATTGTTAGGCTTTTATAATTTCATACAGAGTGATGATTGATTTTTTCTTACGGGATGCGGAGCCGGGAAGCTCTGGGGATCAAACACGTAGTCGGCGGGAAGCTTCACAGGCCGTGAATCAAGAGCCGTGAGGAATGACTTGGTAAAGGTAAGCTCCGCCATTATGTATTGGCAAACTACCCTTCTCCAGCGAATCGTGAAATCGGGGTGATTTTAAGATGTCGGAAACAACTATTGGAGCAGCGCAGGTCCTTGGAGTAGAGGCAGCCTGAGAATATGATTGCGCAAATGGAAGCCAGAAACAAGAAGTACAGAAGAATAGCAACAGTGAAAGTTTACTTATCACCAAACTGCTCATAATTGCTTGTTGGAAACCTTTAACTGCGGCGAAGAGCCCCCCACTATATTTATACGGAGTGAGCTGAGATCTCGGCTATCACCAACGACTTAATAGTTAAATTTGGGCGAAGCTACTATTCCCAATATGGCATATTCTGCCGAATTGTTTTTCCGTAGTTTGCAACATACAAAAAAAATACAAGTTGGTTAACTATTTAGTTAACAGTTGGTTGACTTAAAAAAAACTTAGATAACCTCTCAATACACCGAACTCCAGGCATAGGAACCCCCGCCCAGTTCTCGTCCGGTTAACCCTCCTGCTGGACCAACAAGATCCAATTTCTTAGTTTCATTCAAATGGGCGTGGGACGCCGCATGAAAAAACAGGGTCCTCCCCCATCCATAGACGAGTCAAAAATTTCCTCCCTGAAACGACGCAAAGCATCGGATGCCGATGATGCGCTTCATGAAGGGAAGAAGCGTTGCACAGAGAGCAATACACGTGAAAGGCATGGCCAACCGGCCGGTAGCCGTCGTGTCAGGCGGAAAAAATCAAGTGCAAAAGTGAATGAGGAACAGGCAGTGTCGAAGCTGCCCCCAAAGTCGAAACCCAGCCCGAAAAAGTCTGTCCACTTGCAGGATACGGGGAACTCTGACAGTGATGTGGAAGATATTCTGCAAGATGAGTTTGAAAACCTGGAAAGTGTCAGCGACGATGGCGACGGTTTCGAATCCGCACCCGAAAATTCAGATAGAGATGGTGTTTTAGATTCAGCGTTTGACTCAGAAGAGGATCATCCCCGCGAGGCTATGTTTTCAGAAGACGAGGATATATCCGATGCAGAACAGCGGCTTACTGCTGCCAACATTGAGGGTCTGTCAAAGAAACTGGATTTGGAAGCGGATGCTACTGCGGAGAAGTCACGATTAGAACTCAAAGAGTCTGCCATCCAAACCAACATTGAAGGTGATCGTTTAGATATCTATGGGGATAATGACGAGACCCTTAAACAGGTGGGGCTCGCCCCGGACCTACAACTCCTTCGGAGTCGCATAATGGAGTCAATTCGTATCCTCAGCGATTTATCGACACTTGGACAAACTGGCAAGTCCCGTGCCGACTATACTAATCTCCTTCTCGCCGACATATGTACCTACTATGGCTACACTCCATTCTTGGCCGAAAAGCTATTCAACCTGTTTCCCCCCCGCGAAGCATTTGCGTTTTTCGAAGCCAATGAATCTCCCCGCCCCGTTGTCATCAGGACAAACACACTACGAACAAATCGCCGCTCCCTAGCCCAGGCCCTGATCAACCGCGGCGTCGTCCTTGAACCCGTGGGGAAATGGTCCAAAGTAGGTCTACAAGTTTTTGAATCCTCCGTTCCGTTGGGTGCTACCCCAGAATACCTTGCTGGTCACTACATCCTCCAAGCCGCTTCGTCCTTCCTCCCAGTCATGGCGCTAGCTCCCCAGCCCAATGAGCGAATTCTCGACATGGCCGCTGCTCCTGGTGGTAAAACAACATACATATCTGCATTAATGCGCAATACAGGTTGTGTACTCGCAAATGATGCCAGCAAACATCGTGCGAAAGGGTTGATCGGTAATATCCACCGACTTGGATGTAAAAACACCATCGTCTCACATCTAGATGCGGGGGAAGCCTTCCCAAAGATTCTAGGGGGGTTCGACCGTATCTTGCTTGATGCACCTTGCTCCGGTACGGGTGTCATCTCAAAAGATCCAAGCGTCAAAACCTCTAAGACGGAGCGTGACTTTCTCGCTCTACCCCATATGCAAAAGCAACTGCTACTAGCCGCCATCGATTCCACAGACCATGCGTCTAAAACTGGCGGATATATTGTCTACTCCACTTGCAGTGTAACAGTAGAGGAAAACGAAGGCGTGGTGCAGTACGCCCTCCGCAAGCGACCAAACGTGAAAATCGTGGATACCGGTTTGGGAAATTTTGGAACTCCGGGCTTTAAAAGCTATATGGGGAAGAAGTTTGATGAAAAAATGGCCCTAACCCGACGCTACTACCCGCACCGGGAGAACGTTGACGGCTTCTACGTTTGCAAGTTGAAGAAGACTGGCCTGAGTCCTTACGCAAGTAAATCCGCAAGCGGTTCAAATGCAAACGGCGGCTTGATGGCTGCGGCAGACGACACTGAGGAAACAATTGACAGAACGCCCATCGTAGGCGAGGAGAAGGAGAAACAAATACAAGAACAAGTGTTCGGACCGTTTGATGAGGACGAGGACGCGACATATATCTCGAGGGCGGAACGAAATCAGCTACGGAGGAGGGGATTAAACCCTAGGGCGGTGCTGAAAGGGAAGCCAAAGAGCACCAAGGTATCAAAGACCACAACTAAGAAAAGTTGATGTCAACTCCCGCTTGTCGAGGACCGAAGCAACTTTATGGGTCGAAAAGCTTCTAAGTTGACCTCAGGACGACGAAAAGATTTATAAGACAGAGAAGTGAGAAGGCATCGAGCTGATAATGTGAAGGAAACGCCAGAAGTTAGTGTGTAGATTGAAATATGAAAAAAGACAAAATAAAATAAAATAAAATAAAATGAGAGGGGAGCGGGGAGGGGGGGTGGAAGAG
>NW_011371360.1:9194-11050 GCF_000150735.1 Paracoccidioides brasiliensis
GGGGGGGGGGTCGCCTTAGTAACAGATATGCGGAAAATGATGCCAGAGTTGATGTGGGTTAACACTACGCATTAGTTAATAGCAAGTAATTATAATGCAAGTTGTAGAACAGCTTGCTGCAGGCGGATACCCTGGGTATATCTGTTTACCGCTTCTTAATTCGCCTCCATTGTTAATAGTTACTTCCATGCTGCTGTAACATTTCAGGTACCCTCGCGAGCTATTAATCACGTAGGGAGTATTTTATCAGGGCGGCTATTAAATCCGCCAATATCAGTATCAATGCAAGTCAACCTCGCAACTTCTGAGGAATAGAAACAGCACTACTCGGAATGAACAGTAACTAATAAGCAAGTTCATTTATTCCTTTTTTTGGTGTTCAACAAACCAAGTGGAACGAACCAGTACGCACAAACCCCTATTCAGTATTCCCAAATAAAACACACACGCATCTAAAACCAAACCAACGTTGTCGCGGTTCACTAAATCTAGGTCTCTGTTTGTAACAATAAATCCGAGGGAAAATGGTAATATCTAAACAAAACATGATGAAGAATGTATGATGTATAAATTAGCGGTTGACATCCGCCAATAACCAACCATCAATAAACTTGGGTGTAGGGAGCGACGTCGCATATGGTATATGAAGGTCAAACCAAAAGGAGAGGCTGGGAAAATGAAAAAGGATCAACTTCAGGTCGAAACTGTTTCTTTGCAGTTAGGGCACAAATGCTCCTCAAAAAGGGGGTAGGTAAACACACGCAAAGAGCTAGATCATCATCTCTTTAAACATCTATCCCAACTTCGTCAGAAATCACAAGGGATAGTAAAATCCAAGAACATGAGAGGCAAAACAACATATGAAGGATCCAAAACAAGAGATCAGCTACGGTAGATCTTGACCACACTAGTGACCTTCTTCCGACACATAGGGCATATGTCAACTTGTTTGGCACAGCTTACGCATGCACAAACATGCCCGCAACTGTAAAACAGCGCATCCTGATCTTCACTGTAGCAAATTTGACAAAGGTCCATCTCCTCATCTGCAACTTCCCAGTAACTGATACCCTTCCCATGTCGTTTGCCGGCCCGGTAACCGCCAACGTACTTGTTGCCAGTCTTGCGTTCAATAAATGTTCCTTGGCCGTGACGTTCATCCTCGCGCCAATCTCCATCATAGGTGTCGCCCGATGTAAACTCCATGATACCTTTACCATGCCGCTGTCCTAGGACGAAATCACCGGTATAGGTAGCACCAGTGTCTGATATGTGAGTACCTTTGCCATGGTAGTAGCCCTTCTTAAACTCTCCGGAATAGTACTCTCCATTAAAAGTAGCTTCTACCGTTTTTGTACCGGTCAGTGCTTGCGTCGGATGCCGACGGGAAAAAGCCCAGAGATACTTTGATAATAGATCAGGGGTGGCAAAGGAACCTCTTTCCGAAATTGTGGTGCATCTACTAACAAATGTGATATTAGCAGACACAAAACCGACAATGGAGGGCAAAAACAACGCAAGATGGGCCGAAGGCTGGGCCGACTCAGCTACAAAACAAAAGATGCACAAGGACTACATACCGTGACTTCGGCAATACTTCACCGACGATGAAACATTGGCCATCCAGATCCATGGATATAATATTAAAAAATTTGTGGGACCCGGATATGGACAGGATTGATGCACCGTCCACACGATGCCAAAGGTGAAACTGCTTATTATCTGGCCATCCCAGAGCGGCACTAACTGAAGATTTGATGGCATCCTTTTTCCTCGCGAAGAACACTCCTGCACGCGGAACTCTTGCTTTTCGGGAGCAAATATCTGATGAATAATATACTTGGCAAGAAGCAGGC
>NW_011371360.1:11674-117456 GCF_000150735.1 Paracoccidioides brasiliensis
CCACGAATTTTGATCCGTGGGGTGTTCTTGGGCCATTTGCGGTTCTACAGCCTCCTCAGAAATGTCTTCCTAGTCGAAGGGTTTTTGAGATGGTGGAGAAGTTGGGATGGCAAAAAGCTTTTGATCATCTGCAGCAGAGAGAAGTCCACGATTAAAAAACTCCGCTCAGGGCTTTAGCTCAGAATTTAACCCACCTTCAGACAAGATATGCACCCACAGGCGCAAAACATTCAGATTAAAATATGACAGCGGAAAATTCAAGGCTGGGAGGTTCCTTAGGAGTAAGCTGGGAATGAATCCTGATTTTGGACGATCAATCTGCCACATGCGAATATGCTCAGGTTTCTTCTCCTGTTCATCTTTCCAATACCACAAGGCCAACTTTTTTCTTACGGCTTCAAACGTCGTATTAGCTGGCAGGGTTAGATGGCGGAATCCGCCTGCAGACCTGGCAGTGGCCATCAGATCATGAGCATCAAATAAGCTATTATTTACCACAGAGACATCTTCGAGGGAATATATCTCGATGGAAATTGGAGAAGAAGAGATGAATGGAAGCTCTCCGTGGTGAAAATAGTGCCTGAGAGGCTCTGCCATCTTCCATGGCTCAATTTTTCCAGTCAAGAATTGAGGTAAAACATCATTTCGAACATACATCACAACAACTGCAACGTCACGCCCAGATCTATCATAATGACTTCTTGCATCTTCAGAGAGGACACCTTCATGGGCATCGATCGCAGCCTTCCTCGTAAGACACTCAATCTTGTTGTCGCTCGCATCTTCGAAGGCCAGCCAGCGTGTTCCCGGCCCACCAGGACGGAGGATGCTGTAGAATTGCCCCGAAGACCGTTTGCCTTTGTGGACCACAAAACCATAAAGGCTGTATCTCCCGACGCGAGATTTGGCGACAATACCAGACAGGTCTAGTTCTTCATCTAGGCCAACGCGACGAGAAATAAGATTCCAATGGTGACTAGCCCGGTCGAATATCTGGCGCGCCAGCTCAACGTGGAGAACCGCTGGAAGCGACCACTTTCCAGGTTTACCACTAAAATATCGTTTCAAGCCTGATTCAATGTTGTCTGAACTTTGCGCTGGAATTCTGATTCTCGAGTTGTTGAAATCTCCGTGGAAACAATTGACACTGGGTGCTGTTTCTTCAGCGGAAGTGGTGTCGGTAATCGTACGACTCACGTTCTGGCCATCAAAAATTTTGGACAATTTTTCGAGAGCATCGGTGCCAACAAGTTCTAGTTCGAGGGAACGACGAAGCCTCTCCCAAAATTCCATCACATCCCTAGAGAATTCTTCCAGATTTCGCAGAGTCCGAGTGACAAAGTCGGTATCAACATGAAGATGTGGATGATAGTCGCTTCGCAAAGCCCATAGAAGCTTTTGCAGAGATTCACACAAAGGTCTCGGTTTGACGCCCGGGGTAGTGAAATGTTCTAGAACGTCAACACTCTGTATAGCTTCGCGGAAAGGGGCTAGCAAGAGCCATGACACCAAACCAGCAACCTCAAAGCTATACTTGACGACCGAATCCCCCATTGGGCGGTAGCCAGTCAGGCTTAAACTGTCCCAGACTGGCTCACTATCACTCGAATGCCACCACAACGACTGCGTTGGGTCGTCAAAAACACGAATATACGCATCAAAGGCAAGAGTGTCATCCCGCAGAAGAGCTTGCCTCTGGCCCCGTTGTCGTTGATGAATCCGGTCCCAAGGGCCATGGAAGGTCGTCCAGCCCCAATCCACGTTATGGGAATTAAATTGGTGGCACGAAGACTGCATCCAAGCAGTTCGGGGTTCATTAGGGTTGTATAGAATAACGCCAATTTGGGCAGACACCCTCCAATCTCGGGGCGCAACAGAAGATGACGGGGATTCAATTTTCTGTTCGCCTTCTCGCTCTTCTGTGGGAGCTGGTTCGCTGTCACCTTCAATAGCAGGGTCTTGCTTCTCATTCCCTTGAGACGTGAAAGATTGGGTGCTTGACAACTTGCTCGAGTTTGCAGTAGCGGGGATAGTAATGTCAACCTCCGGAACCAAATCGCTAAGTACGGCATTTGGTGGCCCTCTGAAAACCTTGAATTCGGTCTCCGGGACAACTCTGTCTGGTTGCGGAGGTGTTGATGAGGTCTCGAGATATATACTTAGGGAACCAGTGTTATTACCTCTAGGAAAAAACTTGATCGTCCAGTAAACACCCCCGATATATGCGGCTGGGGATCTCATTATGGTAGCGCGATTTGGGTTTTCCTTGGTACCCCGTACACCTTTGAATATCCAGGTCAAGCGAGCTTTCTCTGCAGGTTTATATTCGGGGTCATCGAGTTCTCTGTAGAAAGTCTTTTCCCAGTAATCATCTATAATTGAAGAAAGCAATTTGAACATGTCAGTCATCGAATGCGCGCATGAGAGAGAGAGTGTGTGTGTATGTGTGTGTGTGTGTGTGTGTGTGTGTGTGTGTGTGTGTGTGTGTGTGTGTGTGTGTGTGTGTGTGTGTGTGTGTGTGTGTGTGTGTGTGTGTGTGTGTGTGTGTGTGTGTGTGTGAGTGAGAGAGAGGGAGAACAAAACATGGTGCGAACTTGTCATTTTGAAATGGTTAATATTTATAAGACGTACAATCCAAGGCACTGTAGTCCGCATCGCCAGACTCGATCTCCTTCAACTCAGCCTCATCAGGAGCGGAAGTGTCTTCCTCAATGTCGGCCCAATCAGCGGGTTCTTCCTCTTCAACAGATGGTTGTTGGGAATTACCCTGAGAACCATCCGGCGAACTGTTCTGTTCAGCTTGAGGGTCAGGGGATTCCGGCGACGAAAGCTCCTGTGATAGAGGTCCTTCTGAGGGTGGTGCGCCTTGTGAAGGAGGTTCTGGAGAATTATTCTCCATGGCGGGAACACCAATCGTAGTTCGTTCAGGGAAATTTAGAGGTCCAGTTTCAGTGGTAGTTGGAGTTTCAGGAGGTCCTCCTTCAGTTGGTAGAGTGTTGATGGTTGAGTTTGTGTTTTGTTCTGTTTCCATTTCCATATCCATCTCCATGACTGAAGCGGCGGGTCTGGCAGGGTCAATTCCAGCACTTCTTCCTGAAGGGGTAGAATTTGAAGAGACTTCCTCAGGCTGTAATTGCGTATTATCTGGGGCAGTATCCATGGCGTCCTCTTCTAAGGACGGCTGCGGGTCCAGTTGAGGAGGAAGAGGGTTAGGGGAAGAAGTGAAAGAAGTGACAGCAGCAGCAGTAGCAGCAGGATGAGGTCGAGGAGAAGCAGAGGAGTTTACCAAGTCTTGGAGTGGGCCCTCGACGTCTGGAACTTGTGACAGTCGGTCAGGAGCGGTTGGAGTATGAGTGGAAAAGGGGTTGAACTGGAAAGCAGATGAGGGAGGCATGACGGATTGTGAGGAAAATGGAGAACGAGATCGGGGATGCTCTGGCGAAGAGGAAGAGTGGGGAAGAGCTGGAGCAACCGGACGTTCTACATTGACGGGGGACTCGAAGACAACATCCATTGCTTGTGCTTTGGCACCGAGCAAGTGTCAGAAAGAGGTTGGCGAGAAGGGGAGGGCGGTCTCAACGAGAGACCAGCTCTAGGGAGAGGAGGAGTGAGAGGTCAACAGGTTAGCTCTATATATCAAGGCAGAGGGAGGAGAAAGGATATGATAAATACGAGAGAGAATGAGAGAGCAAACGACAAGAAAGGGAAAGCCTGTAAACTATTTTAGGAACTAGATATCTAACTGGGTAGATAGACAGACAGATCGAAGAAGCCCAGGGGTGATATGACAAGAATGCAGATTAGAGCAAGAGATGACCAAGTGGAATGATAACAGGAATGATAACAAATAATAGCAAGGGGTAGTATAGTAGGGGGTAATGTAAGAAGGGAAGAGACGAAGAGATGGAGAAATGAAGAGATGAGGAGATGAGGAGATGAGCAGATGAAGAGATGAAGAGATGAAGAGATTTGAGGTTGAGGATGAGGTTGACAAAACACAGTACACCGAGATTTGCAGCGCAATTGATTGGCCGCGGAACTTCAACTGCGCCAGCCTCACTTTCTGGCAACTGCACTGTCAGTCACAGCGGGAAGAGGGTAAACCAACAAATACAAATGGAATAAACTGTTAAGTTACTGAGTGAAGATATCTACAGAGTTGGCATTGACGGACGGGGTGGGTTGAATTCTCCATTTCGACTTCTATTCATATTTCTGGATATTTCGCTGCCTCCAATCTCTAACTATAGTTATCACTGCTATGAGTCCAACTTATCCTAACGGCTGCCTTGAGTCAATGCAGTGTCTCCCAGCGGGTGAAAATCAGGTCCAAGCGGCTAGCTACCTGCAAGGCAGAAACCACAGGCAGCTGTGGAGAAACTCTTCTACCTCATGAGTACTTCGCATAAAATAAATACTAGGTGACGTTACTGACATACGAACATTCGATACTAGCTCGAATAGTTGATGCTGCCTCCCGATTGTAGGTATTGTAGGCACGAGTACTGTCTATAAATCCGTAGTAACTAATCCAAAAGCTCCCTCAGCTCCAAGCCAGTCGGTAACTCGGCTGGGGGGAAAAGAACCTCCATCTCATTCCATGGATCTCAATGTGTTGTTGGTCCGTGAGTTGTGGGGGATCCGTTCAAAGTTCAGGTTCAAAGATCCATCCCCGCAAGCCAGCTAAAAAGGATTGGCTGCATGTGGGGTTAGGACAATTATTGGCCCTTTTATTATGATTGGCCCTGTCTGTGGTTCTGGCCAACATCAACCGACTAGAGGAGAGAGGAGAACTTATGGACGTTAGATAAATATTTATATGCAAGGAGAATACTTCTTTAGCTTCAAATGTAAATAAATATGGTCATCTATATAGAGTAGGTTAACTTACTCTGGAGTTGCTCCGTATATATATATTATTTGATTTACCGAGCGCATTCATTCATTCATTGGCTTTGATACATGGGGGTACTACATTGGTGACTTGCATATAACGCTACCTATGGGAACATCAGGCAGCTATTAGGCTAAATTATTGCTGGGTGGATAGCCAGTCACAACCGCCTGAACAGGCTGGCAACCCAACCCCTCTGCGAAATAGGCGTCAAGTCCTAATCCGAACAACGAACGCTATGGCTATTTCTTCCCTCGCTGCTCTGGCCCCTGAGAAGCTCTCCAACAACCCAACAACCAATCTGCAAATCACATTCCCCCTTCCCCCAGGTCCTAGTAACTTCACTCTCTACTCCCATATGCATGGATGTATATTGTTACAGTTTTTACGGGTGATACAAACTGCGAGTTACTGGGAGAGGGTCGTTAGCAATGACCGATGGATCAATCAACAGTTCCCAGGGAGCGCAGGTGCCATCCATTCAAGATGACAACCCGCAGCTCTCCGTTTCCCATCCCCATCAGGGGATGCTATTCCTAGATGGAATAACTACCCCTATCAAAGTCTGTAAAACTGGGTGCGGTCAGTGAGAGCGCCTGATTTTGACGCCATTACTTAGCGCATTTCTCGACACAATTCGCTAGGTTAGACGGTTGCCAGGCCGTTGATTAGGCAGTCTCCGTAGGGCAGTTGCCATTACCCAGTAGAACGACGCCTGGTCAAGCCTAACTAGTTAGTAGATAACGCACGCCGTTTCATAATATATTAATAGTTAATAAAAAATATAATAATAATTTAGTTAATTCATTAATAAATTTATTTTTAATTGAAAAATGAAATAAATTAAAAACATTGTTTATAATATTAAAAAATTGTGAAAAATAAACTTTATTATTATTTTTCATTAAAATAGAAAAATTCAAGTAAAAATATGATTTTTATATATATATATATTTAATTTTTTTTTTTTTTTTTAGCTTCTTCAATTCTTTTTATTATATATAAAATAATTATATAATGATGTCTATTTTGATCTTTCCTACACCCTACTGCCTTGCACTTGGGTTAGCCACCATATCTCAGTTGTCTCAATCGTCCGGCGTCCCCATTTCTGTTCTCCTCTTCTTCCGCCCTTGATGGCCCCGTGCTTCGACTTTCCCTAATGCTGGCAAAGCCCGGATGGCGTGGAAAACATATCCTTCTGCACCTCCCCGGCCAGTCATGAGCGGATGTGTCCGACCTGGAAGCACTTGCCACAACCTCACTCGTGACGTTTGAATTGTCGGTGCTAGGAGAAGCGTCGGGTCAACTGGAAAATCGGCTTCGTTGATACCCGCAGAGGGCTTCTCGGCATCCCCCGTGTCTATTTCACATCCTTCATAAAATCCGGCACTGCGAGGGTTTCCATTTTGTGATGCTGTGGATCCAAGACATTGATTCCGTTGCCAAGCCTCACGCTTTAGGTTCATATAAGCGGTTCGTCGCGCTGTGGAGTAAAAATCCGCGAGTCTCAATAACGGTTCAATATGAGGGGCATATACTACTACAGGTGCTGAGCCGGATAATAGCGGTACCGTATGTTTCAATATAGAGGTGGGATCCATCAAACTGGCAACTATCAGACCGTCAAATCCTCCTGAACGGGTTTCGCCAACGACGTTGCGCACTCTGGCCCACCGCCGGCGCTTGCGATAGTACATGCCCCGTTTATTGGGTTTCCAACTTAAGAGGGTTGCATCCGACACAACCGGAGGCTCATTGTTGTATACGGGGTCTGAATGCGGCTCAAGAAGCTGCAGCCAGGATAATGTCTTGAGGTTGGTGTGGAGGGGGTGAGAGGGAGATGGGTCGCTAGCATCAAACGAAAAATACTTTAGAAGCGACAGGTTAGGCTGAGCGTTGGCGTGGATCATTGTGAGGGTAGTGTTGGTGGAGGACATCCCTAGCGTACGTCGTCGATGACGAGGAGAAGAAGAAGGTGACGACGAAGAAGAGATGTCAGCCTGTCCAGGTGGACAGTTGACAGGCGGTACAGAGCCATCTGGACTTGAGGGCCCACATGGCTGGGATGTAGAACCTTTATATTTCCCGGTTTCAGCTCGTGAATCAACTCCGGCTGCGAAGTTTCCTGTTCCAGCCTCAGGAGGGTAGAGGATTCCCATCCGTTCTGCCATGGCCGCCACAATCAGGCCTCCTGTGTCATCGACTACCAGCCAGCGACCAGCTGGACGCAGCTTGGCGGAGTCTGTCGTTATAAATGCATCGCCGCCATTATGGACATTTGCCCAACATCCTATAAGCCCAACAATCTCGTCCCTTAGTTCCATGATTTTAGCAGCATCTTTCTGTTTTAACATCCAGTTGGTGAGAAGAGGGACATCTAGCGGGAGGACTGAAAATCGCTTGAGATACTTTTTCCTCTTCCTCAGGGTGTATTTGGCCAGCGAAAACTCTGTTTTTTGATCCAGGCCAGAATGAGATTCCAACAGCTTGTTGATGATTTCCCTGCCGGCTCCGGTTGTACCTTTCTTCAACACCTCAATCTCATCCATTGTCATTAACTGACTGGAGTTGTCGTCCACAGTCTCCCGATTGGTGCGCATGGAGCTAGGGTCAGTGCCATCGGGTTCCTGACTCCCCTCAAAATCCTCACCTTCTCCAGGCAGAGAGCCATCTGCCAATAGCGATTCGGTGTGTAGCTCTGCGGCAGGCACAATGCGGAGTGCATGGTTATCGTCTGTATCTGGGTGATCAAGAATCTCGAATGTGAGATGATAAGGTCGCCCGATGATTTGGTTGGCCTGGAAAGAACCGTATTTCCCCAATGATATAATTCTAGACAATTGTGTTAGTCTATATAAAGATGATGCAAGGGGAGAATTTAAGGGGTTTTTAAGGCAATAACAATGGCGGAGTTTGAGGATCAAGAAAAGCCAAAAACAAAAATAACAATTGCATGAAGACTAGTTAAAACATACGTATTCGGGACTATCTGCTGGATCTTGATAGTATCTGAGGGCAACCCCAAGCCAACATAGGCGTGGGGCAGGACCCTTGAATGCATATGAGGGACACAACGAGAAGCCAGGGTCGACTTCCTAGCTGCTTGGTGTAATGACTACTTGAAGGAGGCTGTTGCGAGCAAGTTTCTATCTTGGTTCCAGTTTGCCTTTCCTGGCAGATGTGTGTGGTGTGATTTGTGTGTAAACTTTGAAAAGTAGTGAAGATATCTATGACATCGCGCTGAATATGTTTAGTTGTTGGCTGCGCGACAGTTGAAGAGTATTTTTTTCTTGTATTTCATTCGTAAATTACGGTACCTGTTTGAGGTTGGCAGATACTTTTACCTGGTACTGTACTTGTACTGTACAGGACAGCTAAATAACCCGATATACGTATACCCGGGAGGGAAATTAAAGGGACACGGATAATATGATAATCCGACTGCCATGACGCATCAGTCAGGCGAATACGGTAAACACAGCAAACATGCCGTTTAGGGTTAGCTAGCGCAAGCACCGTGACATTGACATTAACTAACTAAACAGGTTAGTTGTATGTCATGCCTGAATATGAATGCATGGACCTGATAAATCATATGTACCTATATATATATTTCTTTCCCACCCAATGTACGAATATCTTCAGCTGAAAAGGCGATAACGGCGAATAGAGCCTCCATACAGGTACTCCTCGTGACTGACGACAGTAAGTTTAGTTGGAATTGGGATCTCTTGGTAGGTTGCGCTCATTGGAAAAAAATCCTACGGAGCACATGCTATTTACTGCTAGCTTCCAGTGCACACACTTCCAAGGATCATGCCTATCGATGGGGGACATGGCAATTTATCCTTTGGTTCGACGGGCCAGCCTAAGGGGCTTCAGTACCTAAATGAAGACTTTGTTCCGAGAAACTTGGCCGATGATGCCCAATATGAACTGGAAGACGACACGGATTTCCACTCCCACTACTCAGAAAGGCGCTCTTCGTCCCCATCGACCTCTAGTCTAGAAGACTTGGAAGATGCTGCTTTGCTAGACAGCGAGATCGCAATGCGATCATCGTTATTTCCGTCCAATTCTTCCATCCATGGCCCCAACGCATTTGCTCCTCCCTTCTACAATCGCCCGCCTACTCCGCTGCCACCTTCTCCCTCTCTAACATCTCTTCTACGACCATCCTTTTCTACTACCACATCGCGTCCTACAACCCCGGATAGCTCTGACGCTGAGACCCCGAATGATACAGAGGCTGCAGTAGCGCGGTCTGCACGTACCGCAATTGCAGTACCGCGTGCCAGTCCTAAGGTGCCTACGTATGAGTACTACGGATTTGTACTTTATCTTGCTTCGTCGCTGGCTTTCGGTATACCCTTTTTCTCAACCCCCGCATGCTCCTTCTTGCTCATTAACTCTCTGGGCTCTTGCTGACACAGCCTTCGGCAGTTATATATCTGCTGTGGTCATATCTCCCCTCGCCATTCCTTCACCAGCTAGGGATTTATTACTATCCTAATCGCTGGTGGTCACTTGCGATTCCATCTTTCCTCGTGACCACTATAATTTACATTTACGTTGCATTGTCCTCTTATAATACCGGCTACCTTACTCTGCCTATGAGTAGTATCGAAAACATCGTTGACGACGTGGCAAACATTGCAGTTATCGATAGTAAAGGCAGGAGACGCCCCGGTGGTTCAGAGAAAATGAATCCCCATGCTGCTACGGCACAAACCATGGGGTCCCAGAAGAGAAAACTGGAATGGAAGTATATTTGGAGTGAAGGAACAGACGCCGTGATGGATATACCGGTTGGTGGAGTGTGCGAAGTGCTTTACGGATCGGAAGAGCTCAATGATCATGAAGCTGAAAGGTTCAATGCCGCCTATCCGAGCACGATACCTTCCCATCTGGAAGGTGATTGATCATATTCCCAATATTTCCTTTGCCTCATATTTGTACCCGAAGTATATGAATACAGATGCCATTAGGGAGGAGGAAGACCGCGGGGTTGGGTGGAGACACTGGGACTACCAACCACCCACCCACCCCCGAAATCGGAATGGCGTACATTTATTGCTCGTGGTGGGCTGAAGCTGTTGGGGCTCCTTCCTTGGAAGTTGATGGGAGGCCGACTGCTATGATAAATAACAACGAATTTCTGACTTCCAGCAGCTGATGACAGTTAGTATATATATTTCCGCCGCATAGATCTTCATTTAATGGTAACTGGGACTACTCAGTGCATCTCTGTAACTCTACGAGCATCAAATCTAACTGCCGTAATCGGATACTCCAGACATCAGAGATTGTTTCTGAACTAGAGAAGAATGACGAGTAGCTCAGATTTTCATCCAAGTGTATATTCTTCTACTCTCTTACAATATTAGTTATAGTGCTTCTCACGCTTTCTTTTGACACTTAGTTCATTCACACTAAAGTATTCTCACTTCACTACAGAAGAAGAATCTCTAGTTCAACAAATCATATTTATGAATACTTCTCGAATTAAGAATATATGAAATATGATAAATAATTTAGTACTTTCTGTTTACGCGCAGCCAGCTGCTTGTAATATGGATTAATGTTGATCCGCTCCGACCCACCAACCATATTCAGTTTGCTCAGGTTGATCCGCTCTTGATCCTCAACCAACCTACATATTGTTCATTCCCACATTCTAATCCCCAGTTTTAGTATTCTCATCGCAGCTGCCTAGTTAGATAGATGAATTGAAGCTTTTGTCTTTATATCATCATGACTCTAGTTTGAGCCATGACAGAGTTGGTAAATGATTTACAGTGTATCGTGGGAGATCTGTTCTGGCTAGGATGAAGGTCAGGTCAACATGGCAAGTTGGGCCAAGCCTTTTAGTGAAGTCGACTCATAGTACATCCTGCATAAATGAGTATAAATGCTGATGATTATGAAGGTATTGCTTGTTAGTTAAGGTCAGTACTCATTAGGTTAACTAGTTATAAACAAGTCTTTTCTCTTCATTCTGGGTTATTAGTTGATTTAGTGGAATTTGCATGTAAATTAATAGTCCTTGAAGACTTGCCATTTAAGACAGTCTTATTATAAAGTAGAGTGAGATATCTTATATAAGTGAGCAGCCTCATGAATTGAAGTTATTTCTTGATTTTTAAGAGCAATAATTGCAAGCTCAAGTCTGCCCTCTATATCTACAGAGGTTTTTAGATTTTTATTGCCGAATTGGTGGCATTCTTGTGGTTTGAAGTGTGGCTTGCTTGATTGGAGAGTTTGGAGGATGTTTTGGCTGACTCGCCTGTTGTGGCCCGACTCGCTTGTTGGAATGAAATGGCTGGCTCAAGTTAACTTTAGTTAACTAACCCTAGTCATCCCAACAGCTTCAACTAACAACTTGTTTCACGGACTATTACCAACTAACCCAACTATCAAACCTCACTCGACAGATCAATGAAATGGTGGATTTGATCGCAGTCTGCTCTGTATACGCTGCTGGGGTATGATTTCTTAAAAGAAGATCTATTTCTTTCTCTCTTGAACCTCTCGCCCAAATAATAAACTCTTCCTGACCGATTATCAAGATTAATAATTCCAGAGACACCCCGCGTCCCGCCCTCCTCCTCCCACGTTACACATCAGTGATTACTCTCGGTTAAGGCAGAAATATATAGTGTGATCGGATGGTGATCTATGGAGGGAGAAGAGGATCAGTGTGATAGGGATAGATATTGCTATTACACCAGTTTGGGTTGCGATTGAGGTTTATTTCTACAACTTGCTCGACACTAGCTCGACAAGAGGGCCATGAGCTGGAGTGAGGCGAATCTCTCTGAAAAGCCCCACCATAAAGTGATAATAGATATATGGTCATGGGTTTGAGTAAAGAGCCATCGCAGGATACAGATACCCCGGAGGGTTGGAATACCTTATCATCGCACATGCCCTTACACTCTCCACCTGTTGCCTCTGCCACAACTCACTCCAACCCCTCTGTGCCAAAGCTGCCCAGTGCTGTTGCGTTGAACCAAAGCCCTGTGCCGAGTTCTAATGTGGCGTCCGATGATATGCCCAACACCTGGGTGCAAGAACTGGCATATCGCCCAGCTACCAGGAAAATGTCACCTTCCTCTCGCGTTGGTGAGTCAGATTTCCTGCTGCCGTCGGAAGGGCACGGCAGATCTGAGAACGAGACGCAGATCCGAAATTCACCTCATGGGCAGTATGAGGGAGTGCGTGGCGGTGCTTCTGCTATTGCTTCTAGAAGTGAGACCTCAGTTGGCTCTTCTTTTGATGATGGACTCCCTTCCTCCAGCACTGGTCGGTTTCAGTCAAATAACCCCTTAATGAGAGCCAGACAGACCAATAATGGCGCATTGAAATACCCTATACCTGTTCTAGACCCATTCGATTTTTCACAAACAAACAATTTGGATCATAACCAATGTGGTAGGTTGTTTCAAAAAACCCCGCATTTCTTCCATATTCCCCCCTCCTCTTCTAATATTCTCCGCTCCAGCAGGGAATTCCGTCGCCCAGTCGCCTAGTCCACATGGCCTAGATATGGAATTTTCACAATTATCACCTCCAAGGCTTCGAGACAGTAGTTGCGGGCTTGAAGATAAAACTGTGTCGCTCGAGGCAGAAACATCTTGCTCGTCCGAGGAAAAAAGAAACGACGCAGTCACTTCTGATACTAGGTCTGTAGTAAACCAACCCTTAGTTTCATACCCTCAATC
Source organism: Paracoccidioides brasiliensis (assembly GCF_000150735.1). Taxonomy (NCBI): domain Eukaryota; kingdom Fungi; phylum Ascomycota; class Eurotiomycetes; order Onygenales; family Ajellomycetaceae; genus Paracoccidioides; species Paracoccidioides brasiliensis. Next base: position 24,296 of record NW_011371360.1, read on the forward strand.
TGACAAAATCGACGTTTTGGCCCAAAGTTTGAAGCCTGCAGATCTAAACATTCAGGAAACCCCCAAATCTACAGAACTTATCCAGACAGTTACAAAGGATGATCCAGAAAAGCCTATAAAAAGTCTGTTGGACGATGAACCTGAATCGTTGCCAGGTATCTACTTATCCAGGCCTGATAATCTGGGCTCACCAGTCCCCTCAACGGTCCCCAACTCGACCATACCAGCGTCTCCCACTCTGTCAGGGACCACTGGATCTGGTCAATTCCCTTCGGTGCCCCAAGACAAATTAGCTGAGACTTATGACATCCGACTGGTTAACTGGACAGACGGGAGGACCGCCTTGCGTAAATCGCCAATGCTAGTGCAGAATGAGAACGGGCCTTGTCCGCTCTTAGCTCTCGTCAATGGGTTCGTAATGCGAAGCAAAGCTGATTCGCCGTCACCGATAACAAAAGCACTTCAGTCTAGAGAAAAAATATCTCTGGGTTTGCTGGTGCAAGCCCTGTTCGATGAACTCACATCCTACACCGATGGAGCAGACCAGCTTCCAGATACCGAAGCCCTCAGCTCTTTTCTTATTATGCTACATACAGGGATGAACGTCAACCCTCAATTAGTTCTGGTAAGTGTTTAACTATGCAACTCCGTCTCTTCCCTGTCTTCTTACCCTTGATTTTATTATTCAACTTTTATGTTCCGGGATTGTAACTAATATATAATAGACAGAGTACCCCTGTGATACCCCAGGTACCTTCCTCGAGACAAATGATATCCGTCTCTATAGCAGTTTTAAGGTACCGTTAGTTCACGGTTGGCTGGCAAGACCATCTTCGGCCGCCGCTGCTGCACTAAAGCGAGTGGCTCAAAACTATGAAGATATACAGCTGCTACACTTTCGCAAAGAAGAGCTGGAAGATCGTGTCTTTCGTGGGGGGTCTCTAGATCCTGATGAGGAGAAGTTGATTGAAGATATTGATACAATACAGCATTTTGTCAATGTCGAAAATGCTACGCAATTGAGTGTTTTTGGTTTGGAACATTTAAAGAAATGTCTTGAACCTGGATCAATTTCAATTCTCTTCCGAAATGACCACTTCTCTACGCTGTTCAAGCACCCGTTGTCATACCAGCTTTTCACCCTTGTAACAGATGCTGGGTACGCTAGCCATGCAGAAATTGTGTGGGAAAGTCTGGGTTGATGTCAATGGTTGTAACACTGGCTTTTTTTCAGGGGATTTCAGGCCAGTTGGAAATCTTTCGCCCCCGGTCTCCCTACAAAACACCAAGCAAGGAGGTCCCGTGACTTCAGGAGGATCAACTCTAGGAGACAATGTAAACGGGAGTGTCGAAGAGCCGACTGAGAACACAGAGCAAACTGACGCAGACTACGCTTTTGCTTTGGCCCTCCAGTTTCAGGATGAGGAGGAACAGCGGCGAACAAATCCAAGTCGCCGATCCCGAAATCCAACACCGCTGCTACTGTCCAATATTGGATCCACATCTTTACAATCTGAAGGAATCACTGACGCTCGTTCGAATAGTGGGTCAAATTTTTGTCATCAACAATCAACATCATCCACGGGTCGCCGCGTCCGAAGGGGCACTCAAGAGGTTCGTTCACTTATACCGCCTCGTGCTCCTGCCGTCGATCCTGGCATTGACGCACCACCACCAACGTACGAGCAGGCCGCCAACAGCCCAAGATATAATCCTCCTCCCGGTCACCTACAACGTGGTGACTCACAGGGTAGCAACCCAAGCATAGTTGGGCCAAGATCTTCCAGCTATGGATTCAATCAAAATCTCGGACGGAATTTTAGTCCCTTTCGAAATAATAGACACGCTCCCGCATCATCTACCTCTCTGCCACCTCGACCTCGTGATAAGGATAGAAGCAAAGATTGTACGGTTATGTGATCAAGAGCAACCGATAGCTAGCTATTCGAGCTTCATCTTCGGGAGATATATGGCGTTCTTGGAGTGAATTCCAGTTCCCAGAGCATTCTTTGCTTTAACTTACGTCTTTAGATAATTCCCCCCCTCCCGTTTGTTATCTAAGGTTTCCCCCTGATCTGGGTGCGATTTCCTTATTGAAAGTTATCCATTCCCCAAGTCTTGACGGGATTTATGCATTGCGACATTACGAGAAATTGAATTCTCTTAATTCCTGTATATTTGCTACTACGTTGTCTAGCCTTTGCGACTTGTTTGCCTTTGACAGCTATTGGTCCAGCAATCAGTGTTTTTGGTCCTTGATTCCTGCGCGGCCTACTGTCTGTTGTTTGTATGTTACGCGTGCATTAACCAGCTTTAGTTCACTGGGAGTTAAATATACAACTCCTTTCAGTATCGGCATGTTTTTTGGCTTTAACTTCATGAATCAATGAGAGACTAGCATTGCTCCGCGCAGTAAGTATGTAATATTTAGCTGTGGATCTGCGTAAGCCATCTTGATATCGTTAATAACCTTCAAATATAGAGTAACAACCATCTGCCATTTTCGCTTGCCCTGCGCTACATCCTCCGACTGTTGGTGGAAAGTTGTGCAATTAGGGCCTGAAAACTGGTGTCCGAAGAGATGAGGTTGAAGAGAAGCTGATAGTTAAATTTATAAAACATAAATAGGAATTCAGTGTATTCGCATGTTAACTCATGGTAACAACTGTAGTCTAACTCCGAAACGACTCAAGTGTAATGGATGGCATACAGGGCAAACATTCAAACCGACTTGATCAGTCTGATGTTCAATGCAAATGAACTGAAGGTGCCGCAAAAACGGATCTAGGAGCAAAAGAAATAAAAATCAAGATGAGCAGTATTGCAAGGGGAGATAATAAAGGAAGTACGGTCATCAGTTTCACACGCTATCCCATACAACCTGCTTGTTATTGGAGAGAAGCCCCGCCAACTTAGGGGGGAGGGATTGGAATGAGGAAACACTGAAGGTAACGAGTGCGATTGCGGGAACATATATGTACAGAATTCGAGTGCATGAAAATTAAATAAAGCCCTAACCATCATTAACATAGACGAACATCCTCGTTTATTCATGGTCTCGAGTCTCGGGAGTAGGCACGGTGATGGGCCGATCCAGGATGCCTCGAATGGAGCTGATGCTGACTCGGGTGTTTGTGCTGACTCGAGTGTTGATGCTGATGCTGATGCATTGGGAGCAATCCTTGTTGCTGCGACCCAGGGTTAGGGTGAGGAGCAACACCAACAGCTGTATACGTAATGCCGCCTTGAGAAGGCTGATGCAAGGCGGGTGGGGTGTAAGGTCTTCCAATATTTGGGTTCTGGTGCGGGCTTGGGGCTGCAATAGAGGAATTGCCCGGTGCTCGACGCGGTTGCGAATGGGCTGGGACATTGTGCCCGAATGGCCCACCACTTTGTTGGCTCCCTACACTGAGAGGGGGCATGTGCTGATGTGATTGGTGTTGGTGTTGACCATGTCGGGGTTGCTGCTGCTGTTGCTGCTGGGATTGGCGTAGCTGGGCGTTGTGGTGGCGAGGCGAAGAAGGCGGGCCCATGTGTTGCATATGTTGCGAATTACCACCAGTTTGAGCATTATGCTGGTGATTATGTCCAAGTTGTCCAGTCGGTGGGTGGTGCTGACGTAGGTGCGGCTGACCCAAGTGTCCCTGAGAATAAGATGGGAGCTGCTGTGTTTGGGATAACCCTGGAGTAGGGAGCTGGACTGGAGAGGCTGGATGCTGCTGGGAGGACCGACGAGAGTATGAGAGCGCGCTGTGACGATGTTGTGGGGATGGAGGATGAAGCGGTTGTGCATGTAACGTCATGGGAGAATCGCGTTTCCCTAAGCCTATATTCGGTTGACACTGAGATTGGGCCTGGAACGGAGCGGGTTGAGATTGCTGTGATTGTTGCAAAGGCTGGGAATGGTACGAGGGGTGGTGTTGCTGCTGGGTTTGTTGATGAACGTTCGATCCGGGGTTTACAGTTGGCTGTTGACCGGTATTCATGTATCCTACACTTGAGTTTTGCTGAGCTGATAAACGGGAAATTCCATGTTCAGTATCGCCAGATGTTTGCGACTGCTGCTGTCCTCTGGGGTCTAGTCTTGACATCCAATCCTGAACTGTGGTTCCAGATCCTGCCATGGAGCCAGCAGAGTAGCTGGAATATTCTGGGTAGGAGCAGGACGGAACGGTTGACAGTTGATTTGCTTGCGACCCCTGTGGGTGCTGTGGCAGATACTGCGATCGATGCTGCTGGGGCTGACGAGTAGAGTGTAATGATTCGTCCTGAGAGACAGGTTGCGCTTGAAGAGAAAGTGAATGCGATGTAGAATATAACTGCGGAGTGTTTGAGGGGGAAGGTTGATTACTTGCGAATCTCTTTCGCGGCTGTGGTTCTTCAGCATCATCATTTAAGATGTTCATGATATTGGATCGTTTGGCAGGTACTTGGCGTGGAGGATCCTGAAAAGCGATACTTGAGGTTGAATTTGGACGAGCATCCTCTTTGCTGGGCGACATTACGGGTGACTGGCGGCCAATACCTAGAAGGTGGCCAGGTGGCGGCAACGCTGATTTTTGCTGCCCAAGGTCATTGCGTAGGGGAGCTGCTGAATCTAACCCTTGTTTCGGCATCCGCTGCACTGGGGAAACGGTCGTTGGTGTTGAAACTACTTTACTCGAACGCCTCGAATGTGTTCGTGCCACCGACATAACTGGACTGTGCGCTTGCGCTTGCGATTGCTGAAGATATTGGGTTTGAGAAAACCCTGCTGGCTGAGTTAGTGACTGATATCGTAATGAATCGTGGTTCTCTTGAGATAGAGCCTGTAAATCTTCGTGAGACAAACTTTGGACGTGCAAGGCTGAGCCTCGCCCGGCATTTTGCATGGGTACTACATTTTGTTGCAGTTTCTGGCATTGGGGTTCTTGAGATTGCAGGTTTGGAACCGGTGTAATAGGCATTACCGTCCGGGCATCCTTCCGGTCGTCACTGAAATATCCAGCTCTAGGACCTTGTTGATTGCGTTGGTTTTGAGGCGGCTGAGGACGAATCGATCGTGGTTGCGGTTCTTCGTTCATAGCCTGTAGAGGAGCTGTTGTCGCTTGGGCAAGAGGATAAAATCTGGGCTGTGGACGGTCCTTTTCTGATTGCGAGCGAGGCTGAGGCTGGCTGGTAGAAGGTTGTGCGGCGGCTAGCGTAACAGCGGGAGCTTTTGACTTAGACGCCAGCGACGTATCCACCATCTCACTAACTTCAGTGTTTGGCGCAAGCGGCCGTGGGGTAACAGAAGACGGGGTTGCTTCATATCGTCGCTTGGGAGGAATACTCGGAAGTGGAAGGGGTCCTGGTAGTTCTCCGCTGAGCTTCTTAGCTTCAGCTAATTCAGCATATTCTTCCAATGAGGTTTGTCCAGAATCAACACGTCTCTGGAAATAGTTTTTGACCTTGTAGGGTAATATGTTAGCTGAGGTAAAATGATACGCAGTGGATTACGGAAGTATAATATATTTACCATGGTAGGTGTCTTTGTTTTCATATACTGGGAGATCGCGTCAAAATCTTTCCCGAAGTGACGAATTAGTTCCGGGAATTCACGTTGCTCTGGTACAGACCAGTAGCTTGTTGGCTGAAGGGACCCTGATTTGGGCTCTGCTGTCCTTGCTGGCGTCTCGGGTTCGGCAACATCAAAAACATAGGCGGCTTCCTTCGTCCGCGGTTTAGCAGTTTTTGTCCGAAGAATGGACGCATCAGCAGCATCCTTCTGCTCTTCCATTTCCTTTGTTACAGGCAACTCTGGTGTAGCATCCACAGGTAGTTCAGGTTCAACTTTTGGAGGAGCTGCAGCAATTGGCGTTGTAAGAGTAGACTGTGGTACTTTTGCCCTCCTGCCACCACGTCCACCACCTCCTCTTCCACCACGTCTACTTACACTTTTCTCTACTGTCTGTTCTCCAGATTCTTTGGTATTGTTTCCTCTTTTCCCAGAACTGGGCGTGGGTGTGCTATTCTCCGTATCTGGGCCAACTTCACCAAATGTTGGAGCGGCTGCACGACGGGGTCTACCAGTGTCAGTGACGGCGGGGATTTCGGCTTCCTCACCTTCATATTCGGGCCGAACACCCAGATCTGACATGAGAGCATTGGATTTTGAATTCCTGGTAGCAGCAGTAGACTTCTTCTGGCGTCGCCGTATGGTTTTCCTATTTAATTTGGCTTTGTATTTATATTCGTGCTTTGTAACATAGTAGTGATTGATGCACGCCTGGAAATCTCGTCCAGGAAGAGACTCAGCAATTTTACCCCATTTTTTGGGATGTGCTAAGAATGCCTCCGTGAAAACCTTCTGTTCTTCAGGTGTGAAATTGACAGGAGCGGGGTAAAAAGCGAAAACTTCAAACGCAGAAGAGGGATCTACAGCGTGGTTTGTATCCTTGAAAACAAAGGCCTGTTTTTCTTGCTCTTCGAACATGTCTGGGATAAGTGCTTCCTTTGACATATCGGGTTTTGCAGATCCTTCTTTCATACGTCGGCGCGCTTGCTCTTCCTGGGCAGTGATGGTAGACGCTATCAACGCATTTTGGAAGTCCAGTTCGCTATTCAGTTTATATCCTCTTCGTCCTTCACCAGCCGTGCTGGGAGTAGTAGCAGCTCCTGCACCCGATGGAGGGGTGGGGGGACCAGGGGTAGTCATCTTTTCTTGTGCATTTTTGCGATCCAGTTCTTCCACGGTGATCCTCCAGGGTTTGTAGTACCCAGCATATTCCTGTCGGAGCTTTTCACGTTGACGAGCTATTTCTTTACGCTGCTTGACAAGTTCGCCTCGGAGTGCTTCCTTCAGCCGGTCATGGGTTTGGAGAGTCTCTTGATAAGCCTCAAGGTCAGAAAATGGCGTGGGTGGTCCAGAATTGAGAAACGGAAGATTTTCGATGGTTGGTGCTTCAAGAGAAGCGCCAGGTTGAGCCTTGGCAACAGTAGAAGATTGTTCTGGCTGCTGAATGTCTTGATAGTCCTTCGCCGGCAGTGGAATGGCAGCTAGTGGTTGTTCTGGGCCTTCATTCTCCATTGCTGCATCTGGCACATCCAAATCTGTAGGCACCGCAGCCTCAGCTATGATACCCAACATTTGGATTTTCAGCAGTAGGTCAACTATAACCGGATCTTTGAGGGTAGGAGGAGGCATTTCAGACGCTAATGCTTGCATTTCTTTTTCAAACCGTTCCTCCCCTTCGTTGAAATCTTCCTCGTCTAGGTCATCCTCATCCGTCTCTTCGCCGCTAGATTGTCCAAACATGAGCGGGGTGGCAACTTGTTCACCCATCGAGGAAATTGTGGTAGGGGGCCTCTGGTCTTCAGCGTGAACTTTCGCGTTAGCTTCGTCAACTATGTCTTGAGATTGATCGAGTGAGTGATCTACGCGCTCAGCAGCTAGTAAAGATTTGGAGTCCTCCTGCTGGGGTGAGCCATCAGCCTGATAAGGTCTATAAACTTCGGATACTCCCAATGATAATTTGTCTTTGTCTTCAAATGGATCACGTTTCATGGGGAAGGCAGAATTCATGATCGAAGGTCCGCGATTTGCATAGCCAGGGCGCACCCATTGATTGCTAGCTTTCGGCGTGCCTCTTGGCGCATTAGGTCGCTGAAGCGCTCGGGGGCCTGTGGGTACGCTTGCAAAAGAGAGTCCAGGAGAAGTCTTTGGACCAGGAGACCTAAACGGGCCAGATGGTGGGGCAGGGGGTGAACCAGACCGACGAGATAGAGAAATGCCTCTTCCCATTGATTGGGAGGAAGGTGGTGATCCTGACGAAGAGCTAGGTCGCGGACCAATCCTTGCACTGAGAGGGATCTCCTGGGCCTTGGCATCCGATGGTACAGAAGGAGTGACGGTATCACCCCCGCCGGATGAGCCTGTCGAACCGAAAACATCGTATGTAGTAATAGTGGGAGACTTTGAGGATGATGGGAGATTTCTTCCTGAGCGGAATGGCACCTCATTTTTATTTCGAAAATCCTGACTAGGCGGTCGGAATATGCGCTGATCGTGTGAATATTCATGGTCTGATCTATCAGCTTTTGGTCCGGTTGGGGTGGATAATACGGTCGCTACCGGACCATCATTGTGCACCTTCTCTGGCTTGCCAATAGGCGACCCCGAACCGGCTGGTTCCTCCGGTGGCTTTGTTTTGGTAGTTGATATAGAGGGGAGGTCAGCGGCTCCAGGTTTAGGACTACCCAAAGAGCGAAAAGCCGGTACTTCTGGTGCTGATGGGGGAGGGGAATTCTGTGACACTGCTCGATTTTTCTGTGCATCAAATCGACTTGCAGGATGATATTCATTGTGATCTTTGTCCTCACAAGAATCCCGGATGTTTTGTGCTGGGACCACAGATTTCCTATATGTACCGTGGATCTCTGAATTGATGGTCTTTTTAGCATTTGGTATTGATGACGACGATGGCGTTGGCGATATGGGAGGGACAGTAGTTGATATTGTAGATGCGCTCTTAAGTTCTATCCTGGAGGAAAGTCGATCTTTCTTCCACAAATCTGAGCGTTCGGAGAGGCGTTCGCGTTCTCTGTCATCTCGTTCGGATCTCCGATCATCGTCGCGTCGGTCAAACCGATCAGGGCGCTCTAAATCCCGATCCCGATCACGATCACGCTCGCGATCTCTCCAAGCATCCCTCGAACGACTTCTCCGTCGGAAAGAATCTCGATCATCCAAAAAGCCCCGACCTCTGCCCCTGTCACGGTCACCGCGGCCTCGCCCACGCAACGGAGGCCCGCGAAGAGGAGAAGCGTCTTGAACCCCGCTGACCAGTCCGGCGGGTCCATCCCTCGAATTGCGTCGTAATCTTGGTGGATCTGAATCCCTAGGACCTGGTTCTCGCGAGTCGCGAAAATCTCGTAATGGGGGCGACCTTGATCTTCCACGACCAAAGGTAGCACGGGAATCTCTCGAATCAAAACTCCGATCCCTTCGAGACCATTCCCTATCAATATCCCGCCTGAATAGAGGGACGCCATCTCGCAGATCACGAATATCACGGTCTCGCTCACGGTCTCGAAATTCGCCGCGCGCGGGGTAACCCCTGCCTCTGGGACCAGGGGGTACAAAGGGGCCACCTCTTGAGGAGTCAATTAAGGCTTTTGGTCCGCGAGGTGGCTCCCTCCCCAGCGGGGTAGAATTGACATCGTCTGAAGCACGAGGGCCAGAAGGGATATGGGAAGAACCGTGTGCAGCTGAAGGGCGACGGTCGTTATACCGATGGGGGGAACGTTCTCTTGGGGGAAAGCGAGACGCCATGAAAGGAGAAAACCATTCAACAAGCACAACACGAGGGAACTGTCGTGAAGTGCGGTGTGGAACAGCGTCCGGGTGTGAAAGTGAAGTGAATCAGAGAAGGTGGAGTCGTTGAAGATATTCAGGATTCGAGGAACCAAGCGTTTAACGGTTTAGCAAGTCAAAAGTCAAGAGGATCTTTGGAAGGACTAATCAGCCACGTGACCTTGAAAAGCGCCAAAACCCGCGGGGGGTACCCTAGGTAACAGACCTTTCCTGCTCGGGACTAGCGTGTTTTGGAGGTGGCGTCAACAACTCGACGATGCCTTACCTAATCAGGTAAACAAAGCAATAACTAGTTAGTTAACTAGTTACGTTAGTTAGTTAACTAGTTAACTAACTAGTTTGTTAATAAGTAACATAGTACTCTCTGTTGAGGAGCTATGTATTCAGATATTTAGGCACAAGCCGAGCTGCTAAGGCAACGAAGGAAAAACTCATGAGACGAACAGTTTTATTGGCATAAGAAGCAAAGAAGTGAAGTGAATCGAGGGTATAATATAGAAGGAGGTTAAGAGGAAAGTACAGACAAAAGTGCTTGTATTGTATGGAGTAGTAGAAGAAGAAAAGAAGCCCAATGCGAATGATGGTGGCGGTGGTGAGAACTCCTCTTGACAACAAACATTACAGAGGACTCATCTCTATGTAGATGGAGGCAGTTATTCAGTCAACGGATCATCAGGTCGACACAGGTCAGCAAGATAAAGTACAAAGGCGAGCAGAAGTAGATTATGTACTCAGAATTAAGTTTGAAAGCTCCCCATACTCTCTTGTTGGCACTCAGAAAGAGGGGAGAGAGAGAAAGAGAGAGAGAAACAGAACTGCAAGGCTGGGTGATCTATATATTCAAGGCAACATTTATTTAATTCTCCGTATTACTCTCAGACTTAGGAGAAGAATGCGCCTCAGGGGAAATGGAAGATGATTAACACTCAAAGGCAACCTTGAAATGTGTGTTCTATGTTGTTCATATTTACCTGTCTTCCTCTCTTCCTCTCTATAGGGCATCCAGTGATAAGCTGAAGGTGCCTGGGCAGCTTCGCACAAGCTGCTGCGCGTTGGCAGGTGCTGATTGTGTGAAGGATAGATTGCTTGATTGATTATGAAGCGATCGCTAGCTACGCGGAAGTTATAGTTATACGGTGTGGATTACGTAAGAAGGCGGATAGGCCTGACAGATTGTCTGTGCATTTGAAGACAGGCAAGGATGGATGTCCATGGATCCACACAGCTGGATGAATATCACAATAGTAATAGACAGTATCACAATACTCCATATGGCAACTTTGGAATTGACGGAATATATTAAGGGATGGAATGTAAAGTAATGCGGTCTGTATGAAACTAAATGAAAGGCATATATATACTTAAGTGAACGCGGAAGGGTACAACAATCAGGTTCAAGATCATGTGACACTGTTGTTTGTTAAATCTCCTCAGAGCTGGAATATAATAAGTTAATCCCTTGTCCAGACAATTTAACCTCTAAGCATCCAGTCCAAGGATTATTGGAACAGAAAATCGAGAGAAAAGTTTAAAGTTGGTTGGTTTATTTGAACTTACTTTCACTGCTCAACATCAAATTTCTGTCTTTTTATTTTAACTTTTGATCAATATTGATATTAGAACAAGACAAAGTTTCAATTCACCTATCTAACTAGATAGTTTAAGATAATAATACTAAACTGAGAATTAGAATGTGAAATGAAAGAGCAATTGAATATTAAAAGATTGATAATTAAAGCAGATCAATCTTACAGAGTGAAGTATATCAATCTTAATTTATATTACAAGCAACTATGCTTTTATCTTGACTCTAGATTTGACTTTGCAATGAGACTCTGCTTTCTTAAGATTATTACTAGCAGTAAGTGCTACAGCCAGACAAAGCTTCTACAGTCTGAAAATTAAAAATGAGTGACTGTAATTACTAGTCAATGTGTTAGAATGAACTTTATTCTCATATATTCAATGTGAATGAGAGAGAGAAGTAAAAAGTAGAATAGATCTAGATATCAAATTCAACATGTAGAAAATCTAACTAGAAATGAAGCTCAGAATTTTATTATTTCATTTGTATCATGGCTCAGTCTAGAGGCATGATGATAATAAGACAAAATTTTAATTCATCTATCTACTAGGTAGCTATGACGAGAATACTAAACTGAGGATTAGAATATGAGAATGAACAAGCAGCTGAATATATATAGGCGGTTGAGGATCGGAGCGGATCAATCTAAGCAACTGAATATGGTTGGGGATTGGAGCAGATCAACCTTATCCCATATTAACCAGCGATAGCGCTATAACAAGTTGTATATATTCTTAGACAGAATCTCATGCTTAGCAATTGCAGTCTTCAAGATCTTAAATCAAGTCTAAATAAACTTTATATCCTCACATTTGGTCTGATCATAATTATAGTCTCTGGAGCAGCAGATCTGAAGCTCTGAACAGTGTGTCACTAGATTTGACACTTAGTTCTTGCCAACGTGGAGGAGGGGGGAGTGATAAAGATGATAAAATTCTATATAGTAAGAAGATAATTAGCTGTATTCTCAACAAATGCCAGCTGTAAGAGAAATTCTTGCTTAGCTTGATTCAGCACTTATTTAACTAGTTTATTTTCTTCAGTCTGAGTTAATTTGATTGAATTTGCATTTAGATTCATGCAATCAGTTCAGTCATTGAGTTGATAATTTAGAGTAGAGAATGACATATTAAATACATGTGCAGCTTCACAAATTGAGAATATTTCTTGCTTTTTCAAAGTATTTATCATGAACTCAAGCCATATCTCTCTCTCTCAAGAGAATTTGAAGTATTTTTATTGCAAATTGATGGCATAATTGTGCATTAAGATAAATAAGTAGTTAAATAAGAAGATATTTTGAATTGATAATTCACTTGCTTGAGTGATCTGCTTACTTGAAGGAATTACATTATTATATAAATATAGACTTATATAACTAACTAATATTGATAAACTAAGTTTTATAGTTAAATATTTCAGAAAAAGTCAATATACTTAATAAGTTTTGAGGAAAAGTATTAACAGCTGCTTTAATATCTATTTATTTAGCTCTATGATTATAAAATAATATCTTTATTAAAGCACAGAAACAACTTCTGAGATGACTCCTCAGCCAGATGGCCCCAGTTAATATTCCATATATATCACATTGTAAGAATCAATGCTGGTTTTGAGAGGAAAGAAATAGTGTTGAAGAACAACTGATTGTAAGCAGCAACAACTGATAAAGCTGAAAAAGATGCTCATCACATCTTGAGCTTGATATACTCCTTCTATGCAGCCAACCAAGATATGATTCTGTAGAAAACGTCCCTTCCTTCATCAACAGTTCTAGCAGTAATATCCCAATAGCTGTACAGCTCCCCTCTGCGTAAAAAAATGAAGAACTGTAGAAACATCTGAAGACGCTTAATTGAAACTCGAGAGGCAATTGATGGTAGCTATTCTTCATAGTAAAGTGTCATGTGTTACTGTTTCTAAATTTCCTTTGTTGATTTCCTTTGTTGAGTTATAGACTCAAAATAAAATTGACTCCTCAGATCTACTACCATCTGCCTAATTCACAGTAGTTCATTAACTAACTATCTAGCAATATGTATGACAAAATCAATTCCTCCCGTGTGGATCATGCTGGGTTGCTGGACAATTGTAGAGAAGAACCACCTGTTCCTTCTCCGAATCGCTAGTGGCCGAGAGCCCTAATAGATAAAAAAGGAATTAATTCGTTAACTAGCGGATTTAATAATTAGTTAGCATCCCTCTAGCTAGAATGGATCTGAACCTCACAGCGTCAGTTTATTTAGAACTCCATTCAGAAATCTCATTATGAGATCCGGTTGGTTAGTTACCGCGTAACTAATGCAACAGGCGTGGCATCGAATCGCTTGGCTTCTTCAATCAAACTGGCCGAAATTGCTTCTTAGGACCCGCTTTTGCGGATTTGAGGCTTGGAGAATCTTGGGAGTCAGCTTGAGAATTCAATTTACAGACACTGCCAACGGACACAGCATTCATAGCATCCAGTCATCAACTGGCAGTTAATCAGCTTCTGGAAAATAAACTTTTAGCGCAATCCACAAGGGCAAATTTAAGTTACGGCACCACTGGTTAACCTGTGTTCCTCATTGGCTACCACTCATTGCTCAATACATCTTGATAGCGCTATAAAAATCCATGTGTGAGACAGCTCCAATTTACATGAAGCCCAGTTTCTTTTAATAATGCAAGTATTGTTACATCCACCAAACTAATGCAAGTTATGATAAGATTGTCTCCCTCAATCGTCTTCAATCTCAAATTAACTTGCTAAACGGATTTTCCCTGCCGGGTTTCAGGAACAACACACCTGAAATTCAAATCGATTGCGCCCCCGCACCCAAACAGAGCCAGACAATCTCTGCTAATGAAGCACCGAGGCCTTGAAAAACTCTGTTTCTTACGTTGGTGAATCGCATTCAGCGACGCAAGGTCATAACGTGGACATTGGTGAATATACATTGCATGGTGTAGGTCTCTAGGTCGTTATGGATATCATAGGATATGTGCGGAGACGGTTCGATTCGACTCCATGGACGCATGTGCCGGGTCCTGGACACCAACGTAAAGGGAGATAAAATCCCTCCGAGTCCTCGAGAATATCTTTTCTCAGCCAGTTAGTAACTCGTGGCCAAAACTCCATATTACACTCTACTGAACAAGCCCACTTATCAATTCTCTGAAACCATCTCTCACATAACAACACATCCGTTTGGAAGCCGCAAACTTTACTTCTCATACCAGAAAATGAATGCATTCAACGGTGTTGGTTCTTCACCAATCCACATTGTCCCGTCCCAGATATCCGTTGTGGATGTCTGCCTACATCAACAAGGAAGAGTGGTAGCTAGTAGAATAGGAGGATCACACAAGGAGGGATATGTAGCATGAGGTTTAATTGGCAATCATAGTTGGTTTCTCATTTGAAAGGGGAAGATCTGATCTGCTGTACGAAAACACTTGCATCTGGGGCTGTTTGTCTCACTGGCGTAGTTATATCATAAATAATTACTAGCCAGATCAATAACTACGTATTTGCTTTTCCGACTTTTGTTTGGTTTTCTTTAGACCAGCTGCAGGCTTGTTCCTATAACTTACATGTATATAGATGGTGTGGTGGGGTTGAGGATAACCTAACTACATAGTTATTGAACCTTTCGCCGGCCCGAGGAAACCTGCCACTACCAACCACTTTTCCAGCTTTCAGCACCACAAGTTGCCACCTTATCTAGCGAAACGACTCTTCCAACAATTGGAAATCATAACGCGCTGCTTTACAAGCAACATGCTGCCCAAAGCGAAGAACTTGGATGTCAATCTCTTGCCTCCAGAATGCCAAGGCAAACTTTAGTTAATATCTAAAACAACATGCAGATAAAGTTGCTTAATGGAGAGAGACACCTGATACTCCGAAGTGGAAACTCTGGGCGCTTCAAAGATTGAAACCATACTACATGCAAGCTAAGGCAGATGTGTGCGTAATTCCCCTTTTAATGGGTAAGCAGGAAACCGATGTGGGTATGGCAGCCCCAAAGTCACACCCAGTTTAGGGCTCAGGGCTTTCTATGCGCCTCATCCCTATATCGAATGAGCTCTATACTGATCGCCCTGATGAAAATCCAATAATAACTGTTGCTGTTGGGAAGATTGTACATGTTACAGAGGTCATCTCCTATATCCTACTCCCATGTTGACGTACTCACCATCAAAACAGTGATGGCGAGTGATAGCTACGAGACATAGAGAACGGGAAGCATGGTTTGATGGATACTCATGGAACTTTGCGTTAAATGGTTCTAGGCAATGTGATTCTTCTGCGATTTAGCTTCGACCTTTGGTTCCTTGGTGGTTAACACATCGAGGAAAAGAAGAAGTTGATGAAGTGAATTATTAGTTAATTTTTAATCGAGTTAACAAGGCTTGACTGTGGGGTTTCTCTTAAATAACCAATTAACTAGTTAATTAGTTACTCAACTGAAAGAGGCTATCACCTGATTAATAAGGAATCAATAGTTAACTACAAATCACTCACTAGTTAACTAGTTTAGTTAACTATATTGAATATGGTTAGTGGGAGTGAATGTTTGGTTATGAAAGAAATTACTCATCAGGTGTTACCCTGTTGCATCATAGCTTCTCTTCTGTTGAGGGTATATGAATTTAAATCTTCTGTCTTAAAATAATGATCCGTGACCTCCAAAGAGATGTAGTAACCGTGAAACCATTGAACATTCGAGAAGAAGATGTTTTAATCCTAATTTTAATGGAATTTTGTTTGATTTGTTGTTTGATAATTGCATTTTAATGAAGAACTTTATTTAATGCATCTATAGTTTTGATGTCCGATCTGGTTGGGTTGGCCGGATCGGTTGGAAATTAAGGTTAGCTGATTAACTATAACTAGTTAGTTAGATAAACTACGGAGCAACTGGTTTACTGATAGTTATACACTCACTTCATGTGATAACTGGCAGCCAGTATAGAATAGCTTGCTAGCCTTTCTCTTCATTCTCTCTTCAATGCAAGAGATTAATCAAATCTACATGATGTTGATCTCATGAAAGACCCACTAAAAGATAGATAACTCAAATCTTGAATAAAAGTCTTGTACTTACAAGAGTCAAAAACAAATTAAAAAGAAACTGAAAACTGAAACTTCTTCAGCTGCTCGTAAATCAACACTAATGTCACTGTTAAAAAATAAACTGATAACTAACTTCTAGTGATTTGTCTTGCAGTGGTTGAAGTGAGATCTGCTTCTTCATGTGACTGAATATACAGGCACTGTAGCAGTACCTAACAAGCAGCAGAAGCATATCCACATTTCTTTTGATGTGGTTTCCTTGTAGCCGACCATGGTCCCAAATACTACTACCACCCTACCTACCAAGGCTTCTATCTCTCTAGATTAAGGACCGAAGCCCCACAGGCAAGCTCTGGGCTGTCGACATCTTATACACGGTTGTATAGAGTTGTATAATGGGCAGGACCATTACAATGGATTAAGCGGACACCTGCTTCTGGAAACTACATTCCCAGTATTCGATGTGATACCCGACAGAGCTGCTGATGGCAGGCGCCTACGTTCCCGGCGTGCCAGGGCCTGGGGAGCTTGCGTTTCCTGCGCAAGTTACCTTGGAAGCGCGAATGGATGCTCAGACCTCTCGATGTACCCTGGAGGCAGAACAGCATGTGTCAGTCTCTTGATATTAGTGTCTATTCTTAAGTGAGGTGGTAAACTTTACGTCGTGTTTTTCCCGCGCCTCTCCTCCTCCACCCCAGCAAAATAAATGAGCCTCGTGATATGGGCAGGTTGATACCCTAATTGAACTGATACCCTGATTGAACTGATACCCTGCTTAACTGATACCCGGAAATAATGGTAGGTTATGGGGTTGATCATCTCCCAGAGAGCCGCTGGTAGAAAACAAATGGTAAAGTTGTGTCGCCTCCAGACATGGAGAGCGCGACGGGTACTAGACTATGCCGGATCAATGGTACAACCACCCAGCCACGGCAAGCTCTGGGAAGATCTGGGGAAGCATTGCATGGAGCGGTTTCATGTTCTAGTGAGCAAAGTGGAAAAATTTGCGACTCTCCTCAAAGAGACATTAAACAAGAGTAGCTATAGCTACAATGTTTACATGCATGGATCCTCGGTTTCAAGAAGTGGGAGCAAAAACCCTGCAAGTAAACTTCACATGTAACCTCCAGAGAACTCTGAGAGGAAGAGTGTCATATCGCTTCTAACAGTTGTCGATAAGTTCTCCTTGCTTCTGGCAGCTATCGTTCATATTCACTCCTGGATCTTCAACCCCACAGCTACCAGCACCGGTAGATGACTGGTCACTGCAACATCGCATCCAATCTTTCGACGACTGACGTTGTTCCCCTAATACTATTCAACAAGGGTCGACGGATTCAGTCCTATTGCGGTGTTCTCTGGCCTGTGACAATGTACGCCTCCAAAGATATAAATTCGAGCTGATTTCCGCTCCAGAGGTCAACATTTGATCATCGTCCAGCACAACAACAAAACAGCATCTCTTGCGATCTACAATTCCAACACAAATCTCTTTCTTGAATATCTTCTCTTGAAGACTTGTTTCTTCTTCACCTTTTATCCAAAATGCAGTTCTCCAAGGTCATCGCTGCCTCCTTCTCCCTCCTCGGTGCCGCTGTCGCACTACCATCCCCCCAGGCCCCTTCTCCTAACGCGCAACCTGCGGTTAAGCACGCCCTCGGCCAGTTCAACCAAGCAGTTACTATGTTTGAGAAGGCAACAGCAGCTGCGAGCTGCAACTGGATTAGTAAGTAGCCCGTAGCAGGGCCATCAGAGGGCCCAGAGCCATGTGCAGTATATATCCTGTGTACTAACAATGGTGGATAGCATGTCTGGAATCTCTTGCCGCCTCCAGCGCTGCTTGTGCTGCCGCTCTTGGAGAATTGGGACTGGGTATGTCGTTTCCAATGCAGAGGACCATCGTATGTTCATGCACGTGGTGCTAATATCCCCTAACACAGACATCCCCCTTGACCTCGCCTGTATTGCTTCTGCTGCCTCAACCAGCGCCCAGGGCTGCGAGGGATGCTTCTAAATCAGCCCGAGGCCCGCCAGGATATCTTACACAGCTCCCCCACCGCTTCGCGGGGCATGTTAACCAGTCGGCTTGGTATTTTTTTGTTTGTCTTTGCAGTATGGTGTAGTTGATATCTTTTTTCGCGTTTGATTTTGCTTTGGGCTGCCCACTGTCCACATTCGTTTCTAGTCTGTTTCGATTGGCAGTAGTTTTTCATTCACAAATGAAATACTATGAAATACATTTACATGCATTGGTTCCAACTTTCAGAGTAGCAGAAATATCTATATTTCACATGTTTAATCCCAAATCATCTTGGTATATATATATATCATTGGACGTTGTGTTGATCAACAATCCTGCATTAATATTAAATCAACCAACCTGGCCGGTGTAAATTTGGAATGACGCATGGGGAATTGCTATTATTAGTCTTTAACTGCCGCCGGCTTTTTTGCTCTTTAGTGTTGTGGGGTAGCGAGAAGGAGGGAAGCATGCGGGCAGACGGGGCACATGGGCGCACACGGGCACACGGGGCAGACGGGGCAGACGGGGCAGACGGGGCAGACGGGGCAGACGGGGCACAACGGGCACAACGGGCACACACAGATTCTTCGAAACGCAGGTTAGACCCCACGTTGTGACCCAGAAGGTTCTTCTCATGTTTCAGGAGTAAAATTCACAAAGCTAAGGTGCAGATTATGTAGTAATGTTATCCTGCGAACTTGTAACTACCTAGTTAGGTGACTGCACAACCTTAAAAGTTGAACTCTAACCTGCGGTTGATCGGATAACCTTATCGTTCAACTAATTAAGGTTATCCGCCGATCTTCTTGGGGATTCACTAGCTAACCAACCACCTGGGTTTAACCAACTGCATAGCTAGTTAGTGATACCCCGTAGTTACCGTACTTAATTTGAGGGTCAGCTAATTAGTGGTAATTCTCCTATGGTCCCCACCCAAACGTTCTCGCACCGAGTTGGCTGGCTAACGGGGGGCGCCCTACTCCACGAAGATCCACGAAGATGATTTGGAGGAAGATCCAGTGATTTGAGTTACAACCTTATCATATTAGGTTAATATCGGAGCATGTCCCATGGGTCTAACCAACTAGCGCCCAAGGGCCAATGGTTATCTGATTAGGGCTAGCTCACCCTCGAAGCCCTAACAAAACCCCGATTGGGCTTAGACGATCGCTCTTTCCCCTCTTTCCCCTCTTTCCCCTCTCTTCCCCTTTTCCCCTTTTCCCCTTTCCCGAGCCAGAAAACACCCGTACGTCCTTGGCAGGCTTGGCAGGCTTGGCAAGCCCGGGCATCCGCAACTGCCGCGTTTTGCAGAGTTCGCGGAAACGTTCCACCCGGAGACGCGGCAAACTTCCACCTGCCCTGGAAACTGCCCCTGGACAGCGGGAGCAATTTGGTTTAGTTAGTTACAGGCTTGTGTTTGTCCATTCTAACTAACCATCAACCAACCATCAACCAACCATCAACCACCATCAACCACCATCAACCACCATCAACCACCATCAATCATCACCACCACCACCACCACCACCATAATTCCAACGACATTCTTTACCATTTTATCTCTCTATACGCTCCTTATGCCTATATAGGTAGTAAAAAGGTAGCGATGGGTGTTTATTTATGACGCTAGAGGTTGCTGTGGAATGCTATGGATAGCTGTCCACTGCAACCAAGGGCTCAGCGCGCTCATCCCACGCGAGAGTTATGTGTCACTCTATTGGACAGTTGGGTTGGGATAGAGATGAGCAAATATATAAAACCCTAGAATCTCTACCACGTCTAGCAGGGATGGTTAGCCATATGCTTGACTCGTTGGTCCCTCCCTCACCCTCCCTCCCCCCTCCCTCCCCCCTCCCTCCCCCCTCCCTCTGCCTCCCTCTGTCTCTGGCTACTACAACTTCCCCTTAATCTTTTTTTTTCATCAAGCGGGTGGTTGTTTTTCCGCCGTTCCCCACTCGCTTCCAATCTGGGCTGGAACTAAATTAAAAATAACCCAACCTTAGATCTCTCGCATAGCATCCATGGTTCCAAGCAGGAGTCTTTTTCCTCTTTGATCCATGTGAACGCTCATTATGGTTCTAACACTGAGTGAGCCCCTGGCTGAGACCGCCAACCCCACCGCCCGTCCCACCGCCCTAGCTGAGATAAACAATTCATCAAATGATAGTTAGTTCTGATACAATCCTAGGAGACCTACCTTATCACCCCATGGCTTCTTCAGTTTGTGGCTTGAAAAATCTCCAACTCGACTATGCACGCATACACGCACGGGCTGAGCCTGAACGCTGTCATTGGCAACAAAACACCTGCTGCCGCAACTTGTCAAAAGGCCGTTCTTGCATATGCCCTTCGACCACAGACAAATAATCACCACCTTGGACTGTTAATAATAATTACATAACAATAACGATGATAAAAGGAATTCTTCGACCGATATTTCCCTAGAAATGCTGCGACCTCCTAACAGCTTCATATTATTTCCTCCTGTATTTTGAGAGTATATAATATTTATATACCTTGGTAGATGTGTATATATATATAAACCATAATATACGATCTATACTATGTTGGTTTGATCCAACATCCTAACATCGGAACCAGTGCGCGCCGCCTCCCCCAGTTCTGTTGCTATCTGCGTGTTGGTAGCTGAGATAGGAGCGTCGGCCATGATGTTTTTCACTCTACTTCGCGACAGTTGGACCGGCTTCACCGCTCTGGAGAGACGCAATATAGCTCTCTACATCACCGGGATCATGCTTTACAAATTCGGCCTGGAAGCCTTCAACGGGTCCATTGTAGCTCTCGCCACCAATAGATATGACTATGATGCCTTCATTTCAAACTCGACATCCAAAACTTTCGAGCGAGTCGGCCTCCTCACGGGGCTTAACCAGGCATTTCAGTGTATAGGCGCCATCCTCATTGCACCACTCGTCCGAAGGGCGCCCACAAAATTAGTCCTGTCAACCTCAGTTTTTGCCTTTGGCCTTTTCGCCGCCATGCCCCTCATCGTGGATGCCAGCACCGGTGGGTCATTCGTACCCAAAAAATTCCGCACCAAACACCCTCGAAATGACTTTTATTACTATGGAAATTACAATACTGATGGATTAATCCCCATCTACTCTGTCACAGGTATCGTTTACGGGATGGTGGAGCTTATTCGTCGTGTCATCCCTAGAGATCTTGTGGGCGGAAACGTCCAGAAGCTTCGCCGTGTTGATGCTCTTGTTCACATCTTCTATGAGGTTGCCGGTACCGCTGGCGCGTTCTGTACTGCTCTCGCCCTTATTCCAAATCTGGGAAATAACTATTCCTTCATTATTACCCCAGTTTGTTTTGCCATGGCGGCTGGCACATGGTCCTGCATAACTAATCTGGACTTCCAGCCCGAGGTGCAGGATATTCTGGCAGAACAACCCGCCTACACCAAAGCCATATTTGGATCCTTTTTGTTGTTTCTGGAATCCTTCTGGACTGGCGGAAAGCTTATGTTTACTAATCGCCGATTCATCTGGCTGCTGCCCGGATACGCCATCGCCCTCTACGGTCACAGATATCTAGAAAACGGATTAGCTCCTGCGATTGCCCGTCGGTACCTGGGAAATTCAGCCTGGTCGCAGGTGATTGTTGGCGGCTCGAATCTGGGCGAACTTCTAGGCGCAGCATTCGTATTTTTTTTTACAAACCTCGTCACCACGCCCATTCCATGGATCCGGCTGGATTCCGTGATGCTCTTGGTCGTATGGTACTTACCCTTCTGGTACCCTCCGCAGGGCCAGGTTGCCTATGCCTGGATGGTAGCTGCCACCTTCCTCCCAATTTCCTTCGGCTGGGCGGCCGGAGATGTCTCTCTCGCCGCATACATCCAGGCGACACTTGCTCGCGTCGAGTCCAAGACCAAGAATGTCTCCGCATTGGGCGCTGTAATGGCTTTTCTCTATTCTACCTACATCGTCATCTACGCCATCACCTCGCCTATGTTGGGTCGGTATATAGACATTGTCTTCAATGAATCGGGTGGAGCAGAGCACGATGGCGACATCCACCCTGCTATCATGAACATAGGAGCCATTCAGTTTACCATCTTGTCCATTATGATCTTGGCAGCAACGTTCGTACCGCAGGGGGCCTTTGCGTTCAATCCACAGATGCTCTTCAAGCAACGCCTGGACACGGAAATTGCCAAGCCTAGCAAGCTGGATGACGAGGTCAAAATGACGAATTGGCGTAGCGATGGGGAGTCTGCAGAGAACCACCACACAAGTCACAATGGGAGTTCACATGAAAGTTCTTATTCCCACCACGGGCGCCGGTGTCAGGAGAGGCCATAGTACGGAGTGCAATGTATCAATTCCAAGCCTTCCTGTCATTCCCACTTTTTCGCCTTTGTTTCGTGGCGGCGTTTTTCCAGCTTCTTTCCCTTGCCCATTGTGTAACTATCCATCTCCACCCTATGGCCACATGCCAACTAGAAAAAGGTTCTCCCCCCCCCCCCCCCCCCCCAAAAAAAAAAAATCTTCTGCACAGCAATCCATTTCGCTGACACTATAAAAGTTGGATGTATGATACCCTCGTCTTGCACTCTATACCTTCCCGTCCTGTCGTGGCTGGTAGATAAGGACATATTATAGAGCTGGCCTAAGCTTTCGTTGTGAAAGACTATTTTACGGACTGTGTTGATAAAATAAATAAATTCCCCCTTGCAAATACACCCTACAAAGGACAAATCATAGACACGTCCACGTTGTCATATGCAGCTTCATATGAAAATTGGACAAGGTTGCGTTATTCTCTGATATCATTGCATTTGATATGGACCGGTTGACCGAGCGACTGCTGGATTGGGGAAAATGAACAGAAGAAGTTGAATCAAAAGAATATGCCGGATTTGGAAAATGTATATTTTAGGCCATCAGGGGAGACAGCTTTCTAAACATAGCAGGAAATCAATAATACGAAGAGAAAGAAGGAAGGAAGGAAAAAATAAGGAAGACGAGGAAACTATCTCATAGCTGCTTGCCCATAAACTTTCGTTTGGCAAAAGCGAGCCACCACTACATCCGTAACGTGGGGGGTTAGCTGTTAAGTGAAAGAGGACAAAGGTATGTGTGAAAAGGGTTACGGGAGGAATGAATATACCTTTGACGGACCAACTCCTTCGGGGTATAAGCGGGCATGTAATCGAATGGCGAGTTCTTGTCGAACCTGAGAGATGTATCTATAGCAGACGTAAGTTTTTTTTTTTTTTTCTTTCTTTCTTTTTTTAATAAAAGAAAATAATAATGTAATAATATTTGTTGCTTGACATACTGTCTTAATGCCTCTGCATCCTGGCGATCGCGAGGTGGTTCGAAGGCCTGGTTCAGCGGGAAAGAGGCATCTCCGGGGATTGCAAAGTGATCGAGAGACGTGTTGATGAGGACCTATATATTGTGTAGTTTCGTTTTGTTGTTCTTATCGTCAGCCAACAAATCCAAGCACATACACACACACACACACACACACACACACACATATATATATATATATATATATATATATGACCCGAATCGTAATTCTGGCCTACCTTTTCCGCTTCTCTGGCAGGCATGCCCGGTTTAACTTTAGTAAGGCATTCGCTGACAAACAGGATGCCGTATATCAGCATGCGATCCGCGGGCCCCTTGATTTCGAAATTTCGGAAGAAGGTATTTGCGCGGTATAGGGAGAGAATTTCATCGAGGCAGTCGTATGATTCGCTGTCCGGGTCAATGTTTGACTCCAGGGTGCCGGGAGGGAGTGCGGGAAGGGTGTATGCGGGGCCACGGGTTCGCGTGCGGAGAGGCAGGACAGGGAAATTTCCTATTGACAGACATGTATGAGAATAGGGATAAGTTTCTGATTTATTTCCGGAGTATGCGTGGACATGCCTATGGTTGGGACGTCTGCTTCCTGAAGGAAGATGGAGTGGTATGCCTGGGCAAATACACGGTCAGCGGGAGGAGCGGAGAGTTTTAGTGTTCCCCCGTAGCTGGGTAGAGAGGGGGCACTCAAACCAACCGGCATATCGGAAAGTCGATGTCTGGGATACGATCCTAAACTGGATTCCTAGCTGATTTGTCACGCCGGAGATATGATCTCATGTTGTTCTGTTGTAGTTAGTTAAAGTCAACTAGATAGTTAATGTTGTTGGGTTGAGGCTGATTATCTAATATCCTCCCAAACACTGCGACCCTTTTGATACATTAATTAATTAGTTAAACATATTTCACCCACTAGTTAACTTGAATCTCTTGATCACGTGATATAAAACTCTATTTGGTAACTCCTTATTATTGACTTTGCTCGGCTTCACTGTACAACTAATAACCCAACATAGCTTTCATCGTTTTAAATTGGCAGTGTTTGTAGGTACGACCAGTGATATGATGATTTAGGCTTGTATAAGGAACATTATACTGTCCGGCATCTCTCCACTGGCTTAATCTCTGGGTTTTGAATAGCTAAAGTAGCCAAAATAAGTTGATTTTCCACTTGTGTTGAAAATATATGCAGAATATTTTTAACTGTATGAAGCTACATGATTTTAAAATGGTGCATACTAAATTAGACTATCACATGAGCAAACGACCCAGTTAGTGGTTTAATGTACCTTAACTCCCTAGAAAGTGGTTGAAATACGTTTAACTAGTTGGAAACTAGTTACGGATTACGTTAGCCGTTGTCCCAGGCGCGTTCGGTCCTAGATGTCATGTGACTCTCATGTGATGTCATAAAATGTTTCTTTGACGCTAGTCCATATTTGGATTAGAGCATCATTTTAGATTTTCCGGTTCCTAACGAACTTTATCAACGCGACTTTTCTGTGGCTCGTTGGTGCGCGAGTGAACTAATTGACCATAATCGAGGAATATCCCATAACTGGGGCGCGGACTCGGACACTCAAAAATTCATTCTTCAACATTTTAACATTTTTTTAAGGTGAAACCATCAGACACACATAAATTTGATGTCCGCACTCTCCTAGACCACTGGAGCATACGTCGAAACTGCTTTGTTGCCCATTAGTTATATATACACTTGCCACGATGTCAGACTTGGAAGATGAAATGGACTTGGATGCGCTGCCGTCCAAGAATGCTGTTCAGTTCAGCTCCGATAACACCAATGCAAGAGGAAAACGAATAGCTGCAGATCTGCCCGTTGAAGCAGAGGATAACCTGCCTTGGTGATATTTTTATTTGAACTATTTTCGTCTATGATTCAACGAGCTAACAGCGTATATACTTGGGAAGGGTCGAAAAGTACCGCCCAAATAGCCTAGATGACGTCTCCGGACACCACGACATCATTGGTACTATTAACAGATTCATAGATTCAAACGTGAGTGCCCAGCATCATCTCTATGAATAATCAATCTCATGAAATTTACCAGTCTAATTTCTCTTACAGAGACTACCTCATCTACTTCTCTATGGTCCTCCCGGGACTGGGAAAACATCAACCATACTTGCATTGGCGCGGCGGATATACGGAGTGAAGAATATGCGACAGATGGTTCTCGAGCTAAATGCTAGTGACGACAGAGGCATAGACGTTGTTAGAGACCAGATCAAAACTTTTGCCAGTTCGTTCCCCACAGTTAGTTGTACATTTTCTGGGTCCATGGAAATGGGCACTGTTTTAAAATGCCTCCTTATTTTTATTTATTTATTTATTTATTTATTTATTTTTCAATTTTGGTATGGTGTGAGGCTAATAAGGGGGACCTTCTGTCTTAGGCACCAAACAAATATTCTCGATGGCTCCAGTTGCCAAATCAGAGTCATCCCTTGGGGCTTTCAAGCTAATCATCCTCGACGAGGCAGACGCCATGACCGCCACTGCGCAGATGGCACTCCGTCGTATTATGGAAAAGTACACCGCGAACGCTCGATTCTGCATCATCGCGAACTATACCCATAAACTCTCACCAGCCCTACTGTCACGATGCACACGATTTAGGTTTAGTCCACTAAAGGAAAAGGACATCCGGGCACTGGTTAACCAAGTTATCGAGAAGGAGCAGGTGCGCATACAACCAGAGGCAATCGACAGCCTTGTAGAGTTGAGCAAGGGAGACATGCGAAGGGCGCTGAACGTGCTCCAGGCATGCCATGCGAGCAGTAAGTTGACAAGAAATACGTCCTGAAATCTAAATCAACCAATCAATCAAATGTTGTTTCTTATAAAGATTATTTAACGTTTCCAGGTATACCGCTTCCGATGAAAAACGCCCCGAAAGATCGGCCTTCTGCGGAACACGAAACCGTCTCACAGGAGACCATCTACACCTGCATCGCAGCGCCACATCCATCTGATATTAAAACGATCATCACTGCGCTTCTCACAACCAGCGACGTGACATCATGCCTAAACACAATTCAAACATTGAAATCAAACAAGGGCCTAGCGTTAGTGGACATCCTAACGGCTCTATCGGCCGAGTTGCAACGGATTGAGGTCCCTGCAGCAGCACGGGTAGTTTGGATGGAAGGGCTTGCAGATATCGAGTGGCGGCTAGCCAGTGGGGGAGGGGAAATGGTGCAGACGGGTGGGTTGGTAGGGGTTGTGAGGGGAGGATGTGAGTTAGTAGTAGGGAAACTGGGGTCGTCGCGGAGAGTTACAGTGCCCATGGAATTATGATAGTCGTCACATCTGGATAATTTAACTTAGTCATTATTTAATGCCATGCCAGATTAAATTTTTAATAGGCAGCCGGACTGCTACTGCTTTTGAAATATTTTACTGCAGCGGGCTGAGTATCCTTGTTATCCTTAAGTATTGGAAGTAATTAAATCCAATGTTGGTCCGTCGTGGGGCCGGACGGAAAGGTGTGGGGGGTGGGAAACCCGAACTATGTAACTATCTATCCACTATGAACCCGAAGTTAGAAGTAGGGGGGAGGAGAACTCCTGATATAGTTAACTAGTTTAATCAGTTAAAAGACGCGCTTATTTCAAGAGCAGAGTAATAACTAGATCATTAAAGTCAAGTTAAAATAGTTAACTGGTTACGAGAGTCAACTAAAAACTGGCGTTGTTCTAATAGTTACTACTACTACTACTACTACTACTACTACTACTACTACTACTACTACTACTACTACTACTACTACTACCACTACTTCTACTACTCCATTGAGTTTGAGTTTTAGCCGTTCCCGGCCCCAGCCGATCTAGGTTACCTTGCTGCCCTGAAGGATTAGTTAAACTTGCTAATTTTGTAACGCCCTTTGGCTTAAAAAACTCAATCTTGCCTCAAATCTTTCCTTAGCCCCGACCCCGTGTGAAATCACGTGATAGTTCTCCCGATCTTTCCACTGAGTATTTAAACCGTTGGCTATTATTCACCGTTGAGGCGAAGGCATCAAGCTGTGGGAGGAAGTTTTTGGAAATTAACTGCTTTTCTGACTGCTGCTCTTCTGTCCGACTCTCACAGATTCTCTAAACTCACCATTGATTGAATCTCCGCCAGAGCCTATTGCATGAAAGCCCTATATTAACCTCGCCCCGATCTGCCACCATGCGCTCTCGAACCATGCAACCCTCGTCGGCACTGCTGGCTCTCACTGTGCCCCTCGCCATCTTCACCCCTGCAGCCTCTGCAGAGACAGTGTTGGGCGCCTATATCTTCTCCCGTCACGGAGACCGCACTGCCAAATCTACCCCGCCTACCGAACTGACCACTTTGGGCTATGAGCAGGTGTTCACTACAGGCGCCTACTATCATAACCGCTACATCTCCCCCACCTCTGACTTCCGGATTCTCAACATAAGTCCGGACATTGTAAAAACAAAGGAGGTCGTCGCATCTGCACCCGAAGATGAAGTGCTGCAGAAATCAGCCATTGCTTTCCTGCAGGCGCTTTACCCCCCAGTGGGAGGTGTCGCAAAGTCCACGCTGCGCAACGGGACCGTGGTCGAGGCGCCCTTGAACGGATACCAGCTCGTAGCCATCGAACAGGTGTCCACGGGTGGGAATAGCGAGAATCTTGCCTGGCTGCAGAGCGCAAGTAAGTGCCAGAAGGCCAAGATGAGCAGCAACGAATACTTTACATCAAAACCCTACGAAGAACTCCTCAGCTCGACGGACGATTTCTATAAATCCATCGCACCCATGGTGGAGCGAACGTTCCCGGCGTCCAAAGTCAGCTACAAGGACGCATATATTATATGGGATCTTCTCAACGTCGCCATGATCCACAATTCCACCGACTCTCTCCCAGCCGATAAGCTGCCCTCCCAGGAAAACTTTGATCGTCTGCGGGAGCTGGCGGATGTGCATGAATTCAACCTTGCGTACAATGCCTCCTCCCCCATCCGGGCAGTCAGCGGTTCAACCCTGGCCGGCGAAGTCCTCTCCGGTCTCAGGGAGGTGATCACCACCGGTGGCTCCAAGACAAAACTCAACGTTCAGTTTGGTGCCTACGCCATTTTCCTCTCTTTCTTCGGCCTGTCGAAGCTCTCAGAAACCAACCCCAATTTCATGAAGATCCCCGACTACGCGTCCAGCATGGCATTCGAGCTGGTGACCAATGCCTCCACCTCCTCGTCGTCTCCATTCCCCAACCAATCTGACATCAGCGTCCGGTTCCTTTTCCGCAGTGGCAGCATAATTCCCGGTGCTCCCGAGACCGTGCCAGTTGCATACCCACTATTTGGCCAATCGGACACGCTCATGCCGTGGTCCGAGTTCGAGTCGAACATGGAGAAGATTGCTATTTCTACAGAGAAGGAGTTCTGCAAAGCGTGCAGCGAGACCCCTGAGCGCTGTGATGGTGGAAGCGATGAAAGCGATGGTACAGCTAGAGCATCGACTGGTGCGGGTAAAAGAGACGGCATGTCCAAGGCGGTGGCTGGTGTTGTTGGTGCAATGGTGGCCTTGGCTGCGATCATGGGCCTTCAGTCATTGATCTTCTTGGCTGGTGGGTTCAGGTTGGTAAAGAAGTCTGATATCAAGGCATTTAGGGAAGTTGAGAGGAAGATCCAGCCATGAATTGCTTGAGGGCTTCTAATGTAAATATGTTCAGTACTCATGTCCTCCCACGTGTCGCGCAAAAGGGAACCGTTTTCCCTTATCTGAATAATAACGGAAGTATATCAACAGGATAGTTATGCATCAGTAAGGGAAAAATTAGATCTGCTGGTTTCTGAGGGATGGATGGGGGCAAAAAACTTAAAAAAGATTGATTTTGTCGCTCGAAGCTGGAATAGAAGAAATGTTCTATTCCACTTTTATCCCATCTTCTTTTTAAAAAATATAATTGAACGAGTTAAAATAATTATAAACTAATACCCACTCACTGACACTCTTACTAATTAAACTAAATAATAGCTAACTAGTTAGCTCCTGGGCAGCTAAATTCATAACCAAATAAATGGTCAACTCACAAGCCTGGAAGGATGAGATGATGATGATGATGTAATCAGCGACATCATTTTGTTGAAGAACTTCATCATAACAGTTGAATGGTCCCACCAAATAAACATACATAACTACATGACGTTTCCCAGTCCTATTCCAAGCCAATGAATGGGGTTGTATCCCTTCTTCTTCTTCTTCTTCTTCTTCTTCTTCTTTTTTTTCCCCCTCCTCTTCAATAGTTAATTTAACAGGAACATTTCACTCTATCGCTCTAGTTTATCTCTCATCGTCAAACTGTTCCGAGTCGCTTCACCAGAACCATCAGACTCTGGTCCCTCCCTCTCTAAAGGAAAAGGTGGTGGGGGAAAGGTAGGTAAATGGTACGTGCAGAGCGGGTGAAATAAATAAGCCAGTCTCTGTTCTTCAATTCTGCACTCTCGAGAAAGGTCTCTGCATAATGTCGTCGCACTACAATACAGAACCACCTCCAACTGCATCTGCAACTCTCAACACCACCGCCGGTCCGCTCCATATTTCTCTCTTCGCAAAGCAAACACCTCTTGCATGCAAGAATTTCCTCCAACATTGCTTAGACGGGTACTACAAAGGCACGGCATTTCATCGCGTCATCCCAGATTTTATAATCCAAGGCGGCGACCCGACAGGAACAGGCGCGGGAGGATCTTCGATTTACGAGGACCCAGAGTTTGAATTCGACCCACGCGATGGAGAGAAAGTGGTTTTCAAAGATGAAATACATAGTCGACTACGGTTTAACCGGCGGGGATTGGTGGGGATGGCGAAGGCAGAGGATGGGACATACGGGAGCCAGTTCTTCGTGACATTGGGGGGTAGTGCGGACAGACAGCTAACTGGTACATGTACGCTGTTTGGGCGAATCGAGGGAGATAGCATCTATAATGTTGTAAGGATTGCGGAAGGGGACCTGGTGGAGGGCACAGAACGGCCTGTATATGCAGTTAAGGTTACCGGCTGTGAAGTGGGGGATTTAGGCCCGTTCAAGGATGTTTTGAAGAAGCGGGAGAAGGTTGCCGTTGCCGCACCAACCCCTGAAGAGGAAGCGAAGCGGGATGTCACAAAGAAGAGGAGAAAGGGCAAGGGCGCAAAGGTACTATTAAGTTTCGCGGACGATGATGAAGAAGATTCGATAAATGCAACTAAAGAAGCAAAGAAGCCCAAGTTCAATACGAGGCTTGTTACAGCTGGTGCCAACGCTATACTGGAGCAAAACCCCAAACTGGAGGATAAACAGCAACCAGAACCCGCAGTATCCTCTCCTACACTCACGAATCAAGAAGATAAAGATGCCCAACCTGTTTCAAAACGGCGCAGGTCTATATCCCCTTTACAATCATCGCCTATCAACAGCAAACCATCCAGGGACCCAAACACCCAACTTCCTCTTCCAGACCCAGAAATGCCATCCCGCTCCCCATCTTCCTCCCCCGCTCCTCCCACCAAACAATCGGCATTATCTCGCGTCACTGCCGAAATCGATGCGCTCAAAGCATCCATGCGCCGAAACGTCTCTACAGCCGTTGAACCCCCCCGGAAAAAGTCTGCACTGGAGACCTTGATCCCGGAAACTTCAATAAGAGGCCGCCGGCGCCCAGCTCCCGGCAGTGCACATGGTGCTGGATTGAGCAATGGCACATCATCTCAAGATGCCGAGGCGATGAGAATCCTCAACGCCTTCAAAGCGCGGCTGGAGCAGGCAGAGTCACTCTCAAACCGTTCCCAACTAACCAAAGACAATCAAGCCAAAAGCAAACCCCGACAGGACAAGGAAAAGGACGAAGAGGAACAAGTGTGCGACCTTCACTTCATCGCACACTGTCAATCGTGTCAAGCGTGGGATCAAAACGGCGCTACCGACGCAGCAGCTACGAGGGGAGATGCGGATGACGACGACCCTGTCGACTGGATGACCCACAAGCTGACCTTCGGTAAGGATATGCTGGGCAAAGATCTAAACTGGAAGCGCACGCACGAGGATGCCGATGGGCTCGTAGTAATTGATCCGCGCGAGAAGGAGAAGGAAGTTGTTCAGATGGCAAGGGGGAAAGGGAGGGGCCGGGAGCGGGAAAGGCAGCGGAAAATGGAGACGGGTCATCAGAGGGAGTGGGATCAGAAGGGGCGGTGAACAAGAGCTATATTTGTTGATATATAGCTCTAGACGCACGGAGGTATAAGTAGTGATTCATACCTTTGATTGGTGACCATCTCCTATTGCTGGCACACCTGCATCTTTGGGCCAAATCCCTAACTAACTATACTGTACATTATTATGCATATTATTTTGGTTTCACTTGATATGCCTATTTTCTCCACACCGCAAGCAATGGAACTGGTTTGGTTAATGTATACAAATCCTATTTACCTTCTAAACACTTCACGGAGAACTATTTCGCTACTCCCAATGTAACAATTTAGTCAACCTCCCAGATTTCCAGCGCTCTATCTTCCATTACCACCATTCCTCTTAAAACCACCGACAAAAGAACAAGGGTAAAGGGAGAAAAAGAAAGGGAAACTTTAGATCCAAAACTAATACATACATTGCCCTAGACTTTCTTTCTCTGGATATGTACGTTCAAACATCCGTTCCCTCTTTTGTCAGCGGGTGCACCGCGTACCAGCTAACCCAGCGCCTTTAGAATAGTACACCTGCATACATGCACGGGATATCCACGAGCAGAGAAAGAGACAAGAAAGAAAGCCAAAGCTAATATGAGAAAGGAGTAGGCAGGGTAGAGGAGGGATTGGACAGTAGAGATGAAGTAGAAAACAACAAAAAAAAGAGAGAAAAGAGGAGGCGAGGGCACCGGAACGTGTTGAGACTTTCAGCCAAGTTAGAGAGGAGAAATCAGTCCTGAATGAAGGACAGAGCAGATGCTAAATATCTGGAGAAATAATGGAACCAATGTATGAAGAATGGAAGAGGTGACAAATTTGAAAGAAGATCTCGCAGGTGAATACTGTATTGAACTACACTAAAAATTGAAGTTGGAGAGGATATGTAATAAAGGTGCAGAAGGATATCAAGAACTTAAAAATAAAATTAAAATTAAGAAATAGAAGAAAAAAAGCTCAGAATAAACTATCCATAGTAATTAGAAGTACTGCCTCCTAAGTAGACCGTATCAATCACATCACCTAGAACACTCAAGACAAAAGGCAAGTTGCATGATACAGGTATGGGTTGCATTTAATGCAGCACTCAGTAAAGTGCAGTTGAAAGCAAGCAAAAGGGGGGACAGGGGGAAAACTAAGGAGCCACACAACACAACAGCGCCAGAAACAGAAAGAAAAAGGTGTTTAAAGGAGAAACCTGAAGGGGGTGATTCTTCTGCTTCTTCTTCATCTTTCTTCTTTAACTTCATCCAGGGAGCAACAACATCTATCCAATAGGAAGTAGGTAGATTAAACCCACGAGTAAAAAGAAAAAAAAAAGAAAAAAACATTGCCAAAAGGAAAGAGAAACCTATGACGGGATATTGGAAACAATTAATTTACCTAGAAAAGCATCGGATTGTAGACAGACACGGCAAGCGGTTGAGAGGTGACTATACGGGAATTGCCATATGGTTGAGGTTATGTGACATTTAACAGAGTATGTAAACCCCACGCCAAAGGTGAGCAGCAAATAGAAGAGTAGGATTACCGCACCCGTTTCTCGAAATCAGGGGCATAACGGATGGGACACTATTTCTTTGTCCCAACAGCATCCGGGACAATCAGAGGAGCTGAACCCGGCATGCCGTGTAATGTAACAGCCTTTTTGACAACTCGGGAGTGAAGGCGGCAACGAAAAGGAAATACAATTAAGAATCGAAGAAAAAGGAAACAATATAAAAACCAAGAAACATAAATGAAAACAAGTGGAAGCGAATTGAAAAAACTGGGATCCCTATACAAGCTGGACAAAGTTATAATGCAACGCAAAATGGACACGATATGCCGCGAGTTTCAAGCCGGAAAAGAAAGCATAAAACTCTAGCGGGAATCACTGTCGAGAAATACAGCAAGTCAAAATAAATAAAATTAAAATAAAACAAGATAAGAGGGCCGGAGGAAGATTTTTTTTTACTGCTGTTTTTGTTATTTTTCATCACCATTTTCATCATATCTTCAATCTGCATGCAATATCACTGCACGCAACAGAGCACACCTCTGACAATTCCAGAACCATAATAAAACGTTGGTTTCCTATTTCCCATTTAAACAAGTATCAAGGAAGCAAGGGGGAAGGGAGAGGATCCAAAGTTCTTTCATGGTTGTTTAGGCTGCTCCAAAATTACTAATCTAATCTTTCCATAATATCATCCTGGTGTAAAACTTTTGTATTTTGAGCGTCTCTCTTTCGATAGGGTCATTTCGTCATGCGTCGTTGAATCGTAAAGACATACTCTCGTCTGGGTTGGGAGAGGGGGAAATCAGTTGTAGGTATTACTATGTCTTTTATTCATGAAATGATATACATTTCTCGCCGTTATCTTTGATTTGTTGGTCTATATTTACTCAACAATTATCTCAACATTGGAGCCGGATCGCAGTTCGTCACTTCCTCGAGTCTGATGGCCATTTTGGCGGCGAAAACCGGATCCACGTTCCGGGGCAGGGCCTCTGGGTTGTCTTAGGGGAAGACGTTCCTGGGACGATTGAGTATCAAAACCCAAACCGATAGATCGGTTGCTCCCTATTGGACCAGTTGTGGATGGTTGGGAATCCTGCTGTTCCCAGGAGAACATTCCACGAAGGCGTCTAGGACTACCCGAAGTTGGACCACCGATGCCTGTCCCGAGGGAAAGGCTTCCCAAAGTGTTTGCCAGCAAATTGTCATCACGCTGACCGCCAATTGTAGAACCAGAGAGGGTTGGTGTCAGAATGGGCGTGTTAGACGCACCGCTTGTATTCCCGTCGAAAGGTTGAAAACGAGTTCCATTGGACTGTAGAGCGGCGGGGAAGCTAGCAGAGGAGGGTACGGGAGATGGTGTATATGATCGAAGGTCCGCAAAGGATTTAGCTGCTCGTAGATTCTGGGCATTTCCAAAACCACCAGGAGAGTCAAGAACACTCAGAAAGCCTGAGTGATGGCCACGAAGGGTATTGAACGGGCCAGGAGCATCGCCTCTTGCCTCACTGAAGTCGATTGTAGCAGCCCGGTTAAGGCCACGTCGGGACGTGTCTGCAGTTTGGATGCTGGTGGGATTCGCTGGACCGGGTGGACTTATGTTGGGATCTGTTGCTCTGAACACATGAACCTGACGCTGGTCACCAGTCCCTCGCGAGGCATGTCCTAATCCCATATTGTGCGCGAGAGTGTGAACGGTGCGACGTTGCAGAGGCGACAGCTTTGCAGAGAATATGAGAGCTTCTCTGCTCGAATCTTGTTTAAACAGTAGAAGTTGAGAGTAATATTTAAGCGTTTCGGGTTCATTCATGTTAACTTCTATTCGGGTCAGCAGAGAATCGAGAAGACATCGACAAAACAAAATGATAAAAGGAGTATAGGAAGCAAAAGACGTACTTAACTCCGTACCCCGTTGCGAGACCGGTGATGGAGAGGTTACTGGAATGTTTGATGTCAAGGACGTCAATGAAGGTTGCGAATTAAGTTGGGAATTAGGCATTGGGCGATGCTGTTCCTCTAGCTGGCCCCTGCGCTCACGCTTTTCGCGCTCAATCCGTTCCCGCTCTTGTAATGGTAGCATTTTCTTATATTCAACCCTAAGTTTCCTTCCCTGAAGCTCGAAATGGTTGAGAACTTCAATGACGGTGGCTGTTTCTTCAGCAGAGGTAAAGTTTGCAAAAGCCAGCCCACGGAAGACTCCGTTGTCGAAATGGTAGTTAAAAGCGTATGGAAGTGGCAGATTCATCTCTGTCATGAGTTGAACTAGCTGTTCTTTTTTCACAGCGAATGGAATGTTCTTGATGACTATAGCGGTCGGAATGAGCTCATCGTCTCCCTCAGGGCTTAAATTCTCTGGACGCATTTGATTTGTTTGGAGATGATTAGTAGGTCCCAAGCTGAAGGGACCTGCGATTCCAGGCTGCTGGTCAAGCCAAGTCTAAAAATGGATTCTGTCAGTGAGGACGAAAGTAGTGCAAACGATGCATTGCCAACTTACAGCTGGGAGGCCAGTCCTTCCACGTGCAGCGGGCTTCAATCTTCCAGTGCCGGTTCCCGTCCCTGATCCTACACTTAACGTGTTTGCACTTCCAAAACCGCTTGAATTCCAAGTTTGGGAACCAGAGAGGTCATAGGTATACGAGTTACCATGAAGGGTAGGGTTCATTCGATCCAGACGGACGGAGTCGTACCGTGCCATAGGGTCATCGTACATACCAGCAGACATGGGGCCGAAGACATCAAAATGCCTGGATGATTGGCGGTGGAGTTGTGGGTGAGGATGATGGCGCTGCGAGCCAGGAGATCGAGAAGCGGAATTATCGTGATACATGTCCTGAGACTGAGGGTGATAATTACTCATAGCTGCTGATGGGAACAGAGTGCCCCTTTCAAGGAGGGTTTTTATGGTAGGAGAAATTGGAAGGAGAGGTTGGTTTAAGTGGGAAGGGCGTTTCTTCGTGAACGATGTGGTCGGATAGACACGAGGGCCAAGCAGGCGGTTATTTAACCATAGAGACGAAACTGTAAGCAAATATCAAAATAACAGCGACAATAAAAACGAGTATAGTTTCTTCTCTTCTTTTCTCACTCGAACGGCAAGAGGGACCTCCTAATATAATCTTTTCCAGGAATATCTGAGTAGTCGTTAACCGTTTACGCTTAAATCGTTGCTAACTTCAGGTCGTGGGACTCTCCTCTTTTCATAAAATCAGATGAGAAGGTCCAGTAGAGTAGATTTTGAGCAGCTGGCAGATATTTCTGATAATTGGAACGTATGGCGAAAGTACAAATCGCAGGGGAATCAGACGGTGTAGACCAGGTCGTCCAGGTCGTGATCATCAGTCGTATGCAGCGTCAAGTCGTTACGAGAGAACGAGAGAAGCGCGCGCAGGGGAAGGAAGCGGAAGAAGGACAATCAAGAACAGATCTTCATATACGAGCTTGAGCAGAAGGACGAGGATGACGACGATGATGACAGCGGTGATGAAGATGATGACGACACGAGAGAGATGAGACCATGTGGTTTGATGGATCCGCCCTGGTGACAGAAGTCAAGATGCATGCATGCATGCATCAAGTACCTGTGTGGCGTTGTTACCAGTACATGCAGAGGGTACAAACCAGGTCGAAACAGAGCAATAGCAAAATCAGAGAAAAGAGGAGATAACTAAGAGCAGGCAGACGGGAGGGACGGGGTGAGATTGGAGGAGATTAGAAGAGGATCAGAGATTGTTTGAGAAGAGACGCAGTAAAAAGTCGAGCTAGCCGGGAACAAGGCGTTGAAGGGAGTGAGCGATAATGTGGTTCAGTTAGGGCAGCCGGGCCGGGGAACACCACCCCCCCCTCCAAAAAAAAAAAAAAAAAAAAAAAAAAAAAAAAGGCCAAGGGAAAAAAGAGATTGAGAGGCACCACAACCACGGTCCACACGTTGGTGGGAAGCCGTTGAGATACAAAAAGGAATCAGAGTTATCACTCGGCCCACGGCAGCAGCGTAATCCCAGAAGGCCAGATAGCGAAGGGATGTGGGATGTGGGATGTGGGATGTGGGATTAGGGAACTGGAGGGGAGTTAGAGGGGGAAGAAGTTCAGAGAGGAAACGAGGTCCAGGAATGAGGTCCAAGGCAACACGAGGGACAGAGCCAGAAGAACTGCGAACCTAAGTTGACGAGACCAAAGGGAGTATTTAGAAGAGGGAGGAGGGAAGGGGAGAGAGAGTAGAGGGAGAGGCAGAGAGAGAGAGAGAGAGAGAGAGAGAGAGAGAGGAGAGAAAGAGAGAAGGGCAGAAGAAGTGAGCGGGACGGATGAAGGGATGAGATTAAAATTGAAGTTGAGGATGAGGATGAGGGCGAGGTTTATGGTTGAGAAGGAGAGTTGAGGATGGGAGGAAGATGAGAGGTGATGAGAACATGAAAAGGATGAGAGGCGGAGAGGCGAAGAGGAGGAGGATAGGATGACAGGAGAAGAACGAAGAGAAGTTTTTTTGGTGAGAGAGACCACCAAAATAGAAAAATAAGAGAAAATAATAAATCAACAATAACATCAAGAGTTAACTTAATACTCGATACACACACAAAACGCTGCAAATTAATGAATTCTAACATAGACATCGTGCCCGGATTACAGCTCCATTACCCCATATTAATTACCGCCTTTAATTCTCTTGAGAAATCCCCACAGGCCATCCGCTGGCCTGGTGGGTTGGGCGGGTCGCTGGCGGGTCACGCGAAAGTCGCCCGTCACCGCCACACCAACCACGCCGCTGCCTGGCCGGTGCCTCTACCGCCAAAACAAAACCACCAGCTCGAGCAGTCATTCTATCTTCCCCCGCAGGAATCACCCCTTTATGGATGGACCCTTGGAAGTCGGCAGCAGCCCGTTAAAGAGTCTGAACCAGTTCCTCCGAAGTTAGTTAACTAGAGGTAGAGCGTAGTTACATGATTTGACCCCCAAGTTCTTAGGCCTAGTTCGCCATCTATCTATCTTCAATGACGCTGACGTTGCCTCCCTTTGAGCTAGATGGACACCTCATATGGTTACGAGTAGTAGTAGTAGTAGTAGTAGTAGTAGTAGTAGTAGTAGTAGTAGTAGTAGTAGTAGTAGTAGTAGTAGTAGTAGTAGCAGCAGCAGCAGCAGAGCAGCAAGTAAAAATTTGCTTCTTCCAAGCAACCCCCGGGGGGCCTGGGGACCTGGGGGCCTGGGACCTGGGACTATGGCCCCCATTACATTAACCAACGGCTCCACTATATACCCACATTTTCTTGGTGTCTGTGGATGTAGCACTCCCCCTTGATTGGGAGCCTCGGGACATCTGCTTGCCTTTCATTCTTCTTCCTCTTGGCTTCCGATATTCTTCTGATAGTCTGGTGGGTGTGAACGGAGTTCAGATGAACATCCGTTACTTGGCTATGAAATATCAATTGCCCAATAGTTACTCATTTGCCTGGAAGTAGGGTGAAAGGGTCCGTTACCAACGTGCCTGGGCAGAGAATTAATGGGAGGTTGAGAGGGCACAGAGTGGAGATTTTTAAGCAAACAAATCCCATCTTGGCTGGACATAGCTAACTAGTTGAAATAGCTACTTCATGAACTGCTGAATTCCTCTAGATAGTTAAATGATGCTAGTATATATTAAAGGAACACCCTGATGGAGTCTCTCTGCATGATCAGAGGAGAAAAACAAAAAAAAAAAAAAAAAAAAAAAAAAAACCCTCCATGCCTCAAGTCCTTGATTATAGCTAGCTAGTTGATGTAACAGCTGGACGCCCTGGCACCTGTCGGCCGATTCGGCGCCTGGGCCGCCATCCTTGCGCAATCCCTATTTGGTGCCCGTTCTGAGAGGTTACAACGAATAAGAAATAATCCATGGATAAGGTAAACTTGGCTGCCCAATCAACTGTCCACGTCCGCGCTGTTTCTCCCCAGAGCTTGGCCACAAAATCCAGTAGTTCAATGTTCCTAGAAATTGAGAAAAGCCGTGTTGATTCTTCAACTTATGACAACTACCCTTGCCTCTCTGCCTTTTCTTCTTCCAACTTCTTCACCTTCATCGTCGTCCTCGTCCTCGTCCTCTCCCACGACTCGACTCCAGACTCAAAACTCAAATACACCTCGTACCTCGATCCTAGTTCGAACCCATGATCCAAAATCTTCAGACAGGCACAAGCAAGATTGCCATCAGCTGACAAAACCCCTTCCAGAGGACCAGAGCGTCCTGGTTGGGTGGTCATGGAGCAATCTGAAACGAGTTCGTCGCCTCTTCTCTCCCCCTCTTTTCAATGTCTCATCACACAAAATGAGCGGTTATCCAATTCCCCGGTTATCGCTCTGTGCAGGCTTGCCACCGCCTCCGCGCGGTCAGATCTTCCACAACTAACGATCCAACCTCCCACTATCTGTGGTGGCTGCTAGCTACCTACTCCTGCGCCGCCTCTGTTGTGTCACTTTGCATGGGTCCTATATCTAAAATGAAATAAGGAATCCCTCTCTATCAGGACACGTGCATAGAAATATTGTCAACTTCTGGATATGTTCCTAGCTATCCTCTTTTCATTCTCTGTGGGTTAATAACCCTTGGGAGACGTTTCAATATATACATCAATGTAGCAATGTCCAAGTTTCAGAAAGCGCACATTGGAAGGCGAGAATCAAAATATGGAATACTATATCACATTATCCATACTTCCATGTATCACATATCGATCTGTCTCAACATATCGACATATCAAGTAAAATGGGATCATTGTCTAATCAATCTTCAGGACACCTACATATGAAAGACCCCAGCTCTTCAGGAATGCCATTGGTCGCACTTTAATTTGGATATTCTGCTTTTCATTGATAGCGTGACATATTCACCCTCTCGTCATTCATTAGAGAAGACTCCATGCAGCTGCCATTGTTTCTCCCTCCACTGTGCCCACTAACTAACGGAAGGTATGCAGATGAATTTTGAGCTAGAATTCTTTGATGGGTTCCCTTATGGAGCACAAGTTCCAGACAGACCTAGTCGAGGAACTAATCACCATCCAGTTTTCAGATCAAATCAACTTATTTGATGTGTGAGAGAGACGTCCAGCCTGCCATGGAATGCACGGCCATTAACAGCAGGAAAATGCCATCCCTCTCAGGTTCTTGTCCACTGACAACTATCTGAGATGTCTAAGAAGCAATACCGTTCAGCTAATTTGCCCAATGGCCAGCCGAATACTCCCTGCTAATGGAAGCAATTAACCATCATCCCCTGAAGAGTTTCAAGGTCAATTTGTGTTCAGTCAGAGCCAGACACAGCAAATCTTAGAGGAAGTATGGAGGAAGTGTTAATGTAGTTGCAAGGCTCACCCTGAAACTGAGTATAATTAACAACTGGTTTCGAAATTCATGGTTGAAATATCACAGATGCCGTTCATGGCAGTACAGATTGCCCCTTTTACGCAACTATCAGAATACTCTCCTGGTTTGGTAGAATTAAACTACATGCGCAAATATGATTAACTGCTTCATTCTCCCCGCTGTACCCACATGGTTGATATTAAATCTATCTGGTTGGCTGTTAATAGTATCACTTCCATTTTCACCAATTTGCTTCATACCATTTGATTGAG
Organism: Paracoccidioides brasiliensis; assembly: GCF_000150735.1. NCBI lineage: Eukaryota > Fungi > Ascomycota > Eurotiomycetes > Onygenales > Ajellomycetaceae > Paracoccidioides > Paracoccidioides brasiliensis. The sequence goes on from NW_011371360.1 coordinate 64,944, forward strand.
AAGGCGACTTGTGAAAAGTGAGAGAAGGACATGAGTTGTTGGAAGACCTGGGCGTGTTTTCAGTTAGGAAAAAATGGTTGATTAGAAACTATTTTGTTAAGTAACTAACTCGTAGTTAGTTTTCCCATCCTGAGCCAACTAGTTAACTACGCCACACCCTAAGCCATTTTAGTTACTAGCATCAGACCGGCCTGCCTTTCCCATATTCAAAAATAAAACACCCACACATGTTCAAAACTTCATTTAACAAGATGACGTCTGTGTCTCGATGGGAAAATCTGCTACTCCGCCCGGCATTAGCGGGTGCGATAGATAAACCGCAGCCACTCACAACCATTCCCGTTTTCCTGTACGGCACTGCGTGGAAAAGGGAAAGGACGGAAGATTTGGTATACCAGGCGCTCTCCGCAGGGTTCAAGGGTGTTGACACGGCCGCGCAGCCAAAGCATTATCGGGAAGATCTAGTTGGTGCGGGGGTGCGGAGGGCGTTGGCGGAAAAGAAAGTGAAGAGGGAAGATATCTATGTGGGTCGATTTCATACCTCCCACCAACCTCCCGACTTTCCCCTTCTCAATTCATCATGAGCCAGGAGCCGTTAACAACATGGGCATGCTCACTTCAGATACAAACCAAATACACACCTATTGGAGGCCAAGACCCCAGCTCTGTGCCCTACGATCCCTCATCTTCGATAGCAGATCAGGTGCATTCTTCCGTCAAGTCGTCGCTGGCCAATCTACGTCCGCTGGATGATACAATTTCTGAACAGGATGCCTACCTTGATGCTCTGGTTTTGCACAGCCCGTTACCAACCACTGAGCAGACGCTAGAAGCCTGGGTAACACTAGAAGAATACGTACCTTATAAGATTCGGAACCTGGGGATATCGAACTGCGAACTCTCCGACCTAAAAGCCTTGTGCAGTACGACAAAGGTGAAACCAGCCATAGTCCAGAACCGATTCTTCCCGGGATCACAATTTGACATACCATTGCGCCAGTTCTGCCGGGAAAACTCGATCGTCTACCAGTCATTCTGGACGCTAACTGCAAACCCGACACTGGTATGGTCTACTGAAGTTGGCATTCTGAGCCAGCAGGCCTGCATCAGTCCACAGGCTGCGGTATATTGTCTAGTGCTTGGGTTGGGGAATACTGTTGTGCTCAACGGGACAAAGAATGAAGGTCGTATGCAGTCCGATCTGGCTGCTCCAAAGGCTGTGGAGGAGTTTGCGGCGAAATTCCCTGAGCAGTGGGATAAGATATTGAGAGGGTTTAAGAAGAATATTGGAGAGACGGCTGCAATGTGAGGGTTTGACCTCTAGTCACCAGTCACCAGTCACCAGCAATCAGTTCTTCTGCCATACGCCGTCCTTTTGGATACAAATTTGTTTGAAATTTGTCGCGAAAACGCAGCAATCCAACCTCTTCCTAGAACTAGGTGGAAGGTGCTTGGTTGAGAAATAGTCTTTCTTTTATGGATCTCCATTGTTCTGTGTGGGTGGGGCAGGATTGGAGTCCGCTTTGGATGCATGAAATCCCATCAAACTCGTATGTGACATAAAGTCTAGCTAGTCCGTCCTCCTTCGAATATATGTCGCGGCGCTAACAAATGGTAGATAACAGCTTAACCCCGGCGAGAGTTTAAAAAAATGAAAACAGTGACTTTTCTGTTGACAGACACAGTTTTACGATTTCCCTTAACCCTTTATACATTCTTGAATAATGATTTTTGGATGAATGTATCACTCCCTATGAGTGATTGTGAAACTAAACTGAATGTGGGAAAATTTCTGCTTGCCAAATATTCAGACATTGATTGATGTTTCTTTCTGGGCGGATTCAAAAAGAGAGGATTGTGGTGCGCTCTCATGCTAAAAGAACAAGAGAATCACTTGAAGACACAAGTAACTAATTATGTGTGTCGATCAAACTCTTTCTTCAGTTCAGTTGGAATGGAGGATACACTTTTTCTTTATTGGTTTAAGTGAGGGTTAACAACTTTAGTGTATAATTAAGACAGGGAGCCAGACATATTTCGCTATGACATGCTTCTATTCTTCTGGGTATTACAATATCTAGACACGGTCTCCCCAAATTGCCTGCCTCCTCTCCTCAATATAGACTATACCTTGGTATGGATATATAATAGATGCCATTCCCCTTGTCCTTCCTCCACCCTAACCCTCTCCAGCCCTCATAGAGAGCACACCAACAACCTAGCAGCCTACCACCAAACACTACGTAGAAGGTTGGTTCTTCCTTGTGGTCAACCGGAACCCGGAGTAAGTTTCCCCGTTAGGTATCCAGTCTTGGCGTGTTTGCTCTGTTTATCCTCATCCGGGCCACACAGAGTTCGATATCGCCCAAACAGGAAGGAGGCAGACGGGTGCACAAATTTGACAGTCATAAGTTGGTTAAGTTGTTCGCCCAAAGAAGCAACAGCGCCCCCAGAGATTATCTTCAACGATATCTTTTAACGATCTTCAGCCTCCACCCTCGCTCTCAACCTTAACCTCATCTTCAACCTTAATCTTCTCCCTTCTCTTTTCTCCCTTCGATATCTACTCCCCGTGTCCACTTAGGCGCTATCTGATGTAACATAATCCCTTCATACCTGTTCTCCTTCCTCCTCGTCCGCAATTCAGAACTGGGCTAGTGACTTCATAATCAAGATATCCCCGCTACCCATTTCCCCCCCCCCCCCCCCCCTCTCTACTCACCACTCGCCAGAACCTGCCAAGACGATTGATTTCCTCCCGGCGTTTTAACTGATTGAATTGCGGTCGCCTTGCTCATATCGAACTGCAGCCTGTGGAGCATTCGTCCTATTGCCAGACAGTTACCCGGAAACTGTACCCGAATCACCAAAACTCCTCAATCCCGTTCGTCCATTGTTGATCCTCAAGAGATCTCTCCACCTTCCCGCGGATATATTTCCGATATCACAGTACTCCTTGTGAACCTCGTATTCAAGTATTTCCCATTGGTCCTAGTCGTAATCCATTGATACTTCTCCTCCCTTCCGTAAAACCCGGCTGCCTTCAGAGAATCACAAGTCTTTCCTTTTTTATGTTGGCCATGACGTCGCCTGGTGTCTCTCGTAAGAGACCCGCACCCGGCACATCTCCCATCATCCGCCAGCAGATAGCCCCAGCTGCAGACACTCAACTTTCCAATGATCAATTCCTGCAATGGGGTCTGTCTGTCCCCGCTCATCCAGACTCCTCTGCTCCCCTCGACGGCTCGCCGCAATATCCCATAGCGCCGCATCCCGTCGACGTCGACTCCATGCAACATTCGAATCAACTCACGCGGAGGACCGGTCACCAACTCATCAGCAGAACCCGATTACAGGATCAAAACATGACCCCACTGATTGACCAGGGTAGATTAATATCGGACGACAGGGGTGACCCCACATTGGCGGAAACAGAGGCTGAGCTGGAGCAACGAGCGCTTATGGCAAAGAAGGACGCCCAAGCGAAGAGAAAACAGATCCCACCGTTTGTGCAAAAATTGAGCAGGTATGATTTCCCTCATTTGACCTGTTGATTTTCATACATACCGAGATATATATTTCCGTACGTGTTTGAGTGAACTCAACACAAATCAACTCGTCCAATGTCCTAATATCTAATGATACCTCCCCTTAAAATAGTTTTCTTGATGAGTCAAAGAACACCGATTTGATACGATGGTCTGATGACGGAAATTCATTCATCGTCTTGGACGAAGACGAATTTGCCAAAACTTTAATTCCAGAGCTTTTCAAGCATAACAACTATGCCTCGTTTGTCCGACAACTGAATATGTATGGTTTCCATAAGAAAGTTGGCCTATCCGATAACTCGATGCGGGCTAGCGAACGCAAGAATAAGAGTCCCAGCGAATATTCAAATCCTTACTTCAAACGCGGTCATCCAGACCTTCTCTGGCTCATTCAGAAACCCAAGAACGTAACCGGACAAGGCCGAGGAGCCGCCAAAGGTGGATCACGTACAAAGACAGAAGTTGACGGAGAGGATGGAGAAAATGAGGATTTTGGAGACGAAGGAGGCGGCACCCCGCATGAAAGATCAAAATTCCGTGGCCAACTCTCTATCGGAGCTGCAGAGGGAACGCTGGGAGGTGATCAGCTGGCGAATGTGTACCGCGAACTTCAGAACATTCGTCAACAGCAGCAAATAATTTCTTCAACTATTAGCAAATTGCGGCGAGAGCATGAACAGCTCTATGGACAAGCAGCGACCTTCCAGGAGCAACATACTCGTCACGAAAATTCTATCAATGCCATCCTCACATTCCTAGCCACGGTATACAACCGAAGCTTACAAGGCCACGAAGGGGTTCAGGGGATTGTCAATTCGTTTGCTGGAGCCATACCCCAAGATAATAGTCAGGGGAATATTGTCAACATGGACAATTATATCGGAAATATCAATTCAGATCATTCTGCTCAGCGTCCTTTCAAGAAACAACCTTTGCTGCTGAAGGCTCCTCCTGTTATTGGTCCAGACGGACAGCCAATACAGCCAAACAAGTTGAGCCTATCTCCTGCGGGCAGCCACTATGATTTGTCCCAAGATCATAGACGGCTATCTGATCAAACTAGTGTAACATCCACGAATATTGAAGAGCTCTATGAGAGCCCGCATAACTCTGTTTCCCAGCCACAAGTCTCACACCAACAACAGCAACATGCAGTGCAAAACCAACGGAGACGGTCGCCTCAAACTGTAGAGGACCAATCTACTTCCAACCTCCCCCAGAAAGACATCATGTCCGTTATACAGAATTCCAATGCGAGGGATAATCTACCTGCCAATCTTTCTGATTTCCCAAGAATTCTCTCCTCGTTTGAGACGTCGGATGGTAATTCTCCTCTTACGGCGTCCCAGCGAGCCGATATGCTACGCCTCATTGCGAACCAGAACCATGTGTCGGATCCGACCAGCTCGGCTTCAAACAGTGCTCTAATCTCCCCAACCCCGCCTCCCATGCCCGCTAGCTACCCCACCCGCCTTGCCAATACGCGAGCGGAGATCGACAATCTTGTAAAAATGCAAGCTGAACAAGACCGCTCCGTCCAGAACCTCACAAACCTACTACAACCCTTAAGCCCCACCGGGTCAATCCCCGGGCTTGGCCCTAACAACCTGACCACTAGCGTCCCACCTCCTCTGGATCTGGACCAAATTTTCAATAGCGGGGACTACTTTTCAGACTTTGCAGATATGGAGAAGGGTGGGGGGGATATTTCTGGATTCAATCATGATCTTCAAACCGGACCGGGAAAAGAACTTGACTTTAAAAGCGACAGCAGCAATCACAACGGCAACAGCACAGTAGCAAATGATATCCACGCCAGTGATCTCTTTGATTTCGATGGTCTCCCTTCCACTACGACTAGCGATCCATTTCGTTCTTTGAATGCTCCAGTTGACGCACACTCAGTTCCCGGTTATTTTGAGGGACATACAGGGTTAAACAGCGACAGCAGCAATCTTGAAAATACAGGGCCAGATGATAGATTAAGCTCTATCACTTTCGGAAGTGGAAGAAGAGAATCAGACGGGGCTCGCATCACAGAGGCGTTTTCGAGTAGTGAATGTCCTAGCCCAGCAACCACAAGTGTTGATGAGAATTTACAAGGGATTGATGATGGGAATTGTGCTAGTGCTGGGGCAAACCCTTCGAACAAGAGGCGCAGAAGAAACAGGTAGACGTGTTGCAATATTGACGGTGTGAGCCGCAGATGTATTATCTACGAGAAATCATATTGACTTGCTTCTTTTGACCTTTTGCATGTGATGGCTTTCTTTTTATTTACTCTTTCTTTTTTAGACTTATCGTTTTTCTTTTCCCTTCCCGGACTTTGGGGAGGCTATGTGTTGGCTGAAAGTGTACCAGCGGCTTGCTTTCGCGATCATGTTCTTTACTTAAGCTCTGAACGAAAGCAAGAGCATCTTCTGTATCATACTGGTTTGGGGTAAGAGATCGTGTGAAGCTGGGTTTTTAGGAGATCAGCTAATTGGCATTTCATGGACTCTGTTCATGTACTGACAGAAAGTTTTCCTTGTCTGTCTGTGTATATTTACCTTCTCGATCTCAATCCATACATCTATCTACAACTACGGTTCTTGGACTATCTGTCTTCTGCTATTGCGACTTTTTCTTACTTCGTTTTTGCGGTTCGTTTTCGTATCTTGAACCCCTAAACCACTCAGCCCCCTTATTCTGTGTGGCTTTCATTCACCCGACTCCTTACGCGATCTTTTCTTGCAATTAACACCCATCGCAACTTTACAACAGCAATCCGTTACCACCCCGACCACCTCATCACCTTACACCGTGCAAGCCAGCCTGACACTCCACCGTGGCACTTGGCCTTTCGCCCATTCACTCGTCTCGCTCATGTTGTTGAGGTTGCACTCTCGCTTAGTGTTAGGGGTATAAATTCTCCATTTCACCCTTTTCTCCCTACGTCTCTCTTACATCCTTCTCACACACTTCACCAAGTTTGGATAGAATATCTTGGATACTCCTTTCTCTGCCCATTCCTAAGTCATCTCCTTTGGATTCCTTCTTCTTCTTCTTCTTCTTCTTCTTCTTCTCTATTTAACCCCATTTTGGTTTGCCACCTTGCTGGTATATCTCGTCTTGCCTTTATATTAGCCGACCCCTTTTCACCTCCTACAACAAAAACCTTTCGTGTCAACAACGCAGCAACTACAGAAACAGGCATACAGCCAACAAAGATACCTCTTCTAGGTATCGTTTCTTTTTCACCCCTACTTCCCGCCGTTTTTCTCTTCTTGGGTGCCAGGCAACATTTCTCGTTTTATCCTCTATTTTTCCTTTCTCCCAAATACCACCGCCCGCCACTTATATCTTGGAACTTCATCGTTTCGATCTTCTATATTCCCCAGCCACCTGTCCCCAATAACGTGTTTCCGGCTGACGCGGATGCTCGTTATTTAGGGTTCAGTCAATTAGTTTTCCTTTTGCACCACCCTTATCCTTTCCACCCTTTCTCTGAATATATATACATAGTTATATGTATATATATTGCAGATGCTTTCCCCTATCGCACATACCAAATTTATACACTCCATCTTCCAAAAGGGAAAAAAACAAAAACAAAAAAAAAAAAAAAAAAAAAAAAAAAAAAAACTATCCTCCTGCGTAACCGCGGTCAGGATCAACCCAAATAGCAGAATGATGACGTCGCAGAAAACGGCTACCTGTTGATATCTAAGATACCCGGGGGTACACCTGTCCTGGCAATACTTCCTGCCACTACAAAGGTTATGGGCAGTTGCAGCTAGATGAACCGTCTGAGGCTATATCCCCTTGTTCCCCGTTTTCCTCGAGACAAAACAGACGCACAGAATTCACTTTACCTACTGTTCGTGCAGCTTGTCTCCCTCAGCCAGCCAGACACGAAATGTCTCTTCCTCCCTTCCCTTCCCTTATCCTTTGGTCGGGAGAGTACATAGGGTATGCTTCTCAAGCACACGTGCATCGGCTTTTACCTTTATACTGCATTGCCAGTGCCCAAATACACTCTCTCACTTCATCCTCTTCTTCCGTTGAAGTCCGGAAGTCTGAGTGTATGTTCTTATGATGACACCATCAACCCCAGCAGAACTCGTAAGATTCGAATTCGTTACACCGAGTTTCGATCTCTCGATGCATTGGACTGGTTAGCTGCACTGAGGAATAGGCTTTTCAGTCTTCTCAACGGAGTAATTGCTTTCGGCCTTGGTTTCTTCCTGCAATTTTTCAGAACCATTCTTCTCAGTTCTCCAGCATCCTACCCAGACATCCGCGGCAATTTTGGATTTACTTTTATCCATATGTTGGAACCGAATAAGTTAATAAAAAGCCCATTGACTCCAAAATAATAATAATAATAATAATAAAAGAACAAAACACCCTCGATCGTGCGCTGAATCAATGTTTTTATTTAATGTAATTTTATGCAATAAATTATCTATCGTTTTATTTCGTAGATGGTCTCCTAACCCATCTGTTTCTGTCTAACTATCACACATCGTTGCGTCAAATCAATTCCCACCTAGATGAGCTATATGGAGCATCATTAATATACTCACTTGCGTCCAACGCCCATATTCCCCACAGCCAGTCCCACTCGTTCAATTTAAAATTGGAAACAAAAATCTTAGAAAGATATTCACTCCTCAACACCAGCTCCTTCCACTCTATCCACTATAAACTTAAAAACTTGCTCCTTATGCGCATTAAGCATTTCATTGAGCCCCCGGTTAGGTGAGCGGATCAGACGGCCATGCCGTTTCGAGAACTTGCGACTGTTTTCCGGCCCGGACCAGACACTGTGCAGGTGCGAGACGAAGACCATGGAGTTCTATATATGTGTGAAATAAGTGGGTGGTTAGTAAGGTTGACACAAGAAGCACCCGAGAAGTGGAAGGTCTAGGCGTAGATATAAAAGGTAAATGCAGACATACATCTTTATACCATTTCGACAACCAGGTGGTGGTGTTGCTCGAGACAGCGCGGACGGGGTTTTCAGCCACGAATGAGATGACACCATTAACGCGTTCGTGAACTCGTTCTGATTACGGTGAAGAGCTGCTGTTAGTACCTTTACGCTTCGTAGGGCCCAGGGGTTTGTCCGACCCTGCCCTCTGGATGTAAGCGCATACCTGTATTCACTAAGAGGTTTGTTAGACCATAATATGCATCACCTACCCCAAGGAAAAAGATGCTTGTTGCGTCGTTGGGTCTGTTTGATTGATTATAGATGTCAATTTCCGTAAGAAGAGAGGCGCAATGAGAGGAGGGGGAAATAAATACGCACTCGATATAATTCTCCCAAAGATACGTAGCAAGTTGGTCACTCATCTGCATTCGTGTGGGGGTCTCATCTTGGTACGTGTTCGATTTCTATTGGGTCACAAAAACAAAATGGAGTCAGAAAATGCCGTTTATTGAACACGTTCCAAAAAAAAAAAGGGGGGTAATTTTCTGCTCACCTTAGATGAAGTAATGTGTTTGGGAATGTTGACATCAATGACGCCAAAATTGTTCTGAATGGCCCATGAGACATAGTCCTTGATGACATCAGCCTTTCGTTCATGTTAGCCATTCCCATGACGTGGGGTAAGATGTTGTTTAGTTAAAGGACGTACAAGCCAGCAGTTATGTGGTTCCAATATGTTGGTGACAGGGTGTGGAATGCCCATGAGTTCAGGGCTGAAGGAATATAGGAAGATGCATGTTAGTTTGGATGGGACTTATATGGAAAGCTTATGGAATAATAATAAACGATTGACGCACGGGTCGTGAAAGATCACTAGAAGTGGATTTTCTTTGTCGTAATTTTGGCTACAATAATAAGTCTCTCGTTAGTTGGAGGACGAAATGGTGACTTTTACAGACGTAAACGTTATAGTTACCTCGCGAGCACTTGATTCTCAAATGATTTCGAGATTGTGTCTCGATATATGTAAAGATTTGTGAGCTTGCAATCGTCGTAAAGCTGTTTCGCTTGGTATTGCCGTATGATATCTGCAGGAACGATAAGCACAAGTTTCCTCTGAGCCAAGTTAGAAGCCAAAAATTGCCTTACCATGCATCCTATTGCCCTGGAATATCTCCGGAGGGCCTGTACAACAGCGGATGTAAGTAGCAGCTTCATATGGGAAATATAGTTGCCTCGGTAAATACCTTTCGGATAAATGCTTTTCCAATACGCTGACTGAATCATTGCGACTCTTTTTACGGTGTGCACTGCAGGTCTCGATGCAGATGCCGAATAAAGACGGTCGGGCGGTTCACCCATCAACGTCCTCGTTACAGCAAGCGCAGACTTGGATATTGATCTAAAATTATACCCTCCCTGAAGTACGGATGGTTAACTAGGCGTCATTGGTATTTTTCAGCTATTCAAGGATAGAACCTACCTCTAGGCAAACTGCCACTTTACCACCAGCCAAATTCATAAGCATACGGGTCATATGGGCATAGCAAGGAGGGGTTACAAAGCATCCTCCTAATTCGTCACCGGCAGCCGCATCGAAACCAGCAGATACTAGCATTATAGATTAGTGGATAAGAATACAAACGCCTGTCGGGGAGATAAAACGCACTGATAACTAGATCTGGATCGAATTCATAGGCTATGGGCATTATCACTTCCTGGAAGGCATACATGTAATCGCCATCACCCATCCCTTGTGTTGGCCAGGGAATATTGATATTCCTGGAAGATGTGAGCTAACGGAGACAAGAGCAGTGAAGCGTTGATTACCAGAATGGGGCAACTTACTTTCCTAATCCGTTCCCTTCACCACAGTGGTCCCAGTTACCTTCGTCACCACCGGGATAAAAGGAGCCATCCCTATACACATGAAGAGAGATATAAAGGATGTTCGGATCATCATAGAAAGCTTTTTGAATGCCGTTTCCTGCATATATGTGAGATGGAGAAGACGGTAAAACTCTCGAAGTACGGATTACTAATTACCATGATGTACGTCCCTGTTATCAAACGTCAGTCTGCATAAAACTCCCACCACTTTTGCTTTGAGCCAACATGAAACAGATTGATACCAGAACAAGACAAACATAACATACCAATCCAGAATCAATATCTTCCGACACTTTTCTCCGAACTCTCTCTGGCATACCCTGGCCGCAACGCAAACATTATTAAACAAACAAAAACCCATGGTTTTGTTATGTTCAGCGTGATGGCCCGGCGGCCTGATTACCGCAATGGCATTCTTCACCTGGCGATCCACGACGGCCTTACACGTCTCAATGGCACCACCACACGAGAGTATGGCAGATGTGAATGTGAGGGAATTGAAATAGATCGAATCCCGCGTGTGTTCAAGCGCGATCAAATCATCCTCGGACATATCTGTAAAAATTTCAAACATAGTTAGGGTTAGCCATTCGTTTTCAACGGTAACATATTTATACACTCATTTTTATTTCATGTGGCAAGAAAAGCAATATATATTACTATTATTAATAAAAAAAAAATGTAAAAATTTAAAAAACAAACACGCAGGAATGAAAATAGCAATAGTAACCCCACCTTTCGTGCTTTTAACAAAAGCATAATGTTCCGGATCATGCACCAACGCTATCTCTTCCTCAGTAGCATCTCTTGCCAATATTCGGTGTAGCGGCAGGGAGACGAGCGGTTTTGAAGACTCGGGATCCTCAACCAGCCCTGCCTTGCAAAGCTCCTTGTAAATGTAATAAATTCGCCGTGGATCTTCCGGATGGACGTCCAAAGTCGGCTTGACTTCGCAGTGATAACGCATGCGAATATCATAGCATAGACCTGTGGGAAGAGACGCAAGGGGCAAACCCTTGTTCTCTTCGGCCATGTCATTGGGCCAATCGGAATCTTCTTCGACCAGGCTGTCCTCGTCTGTGTTAGACTTGGATTCCTCTGGTGATATCCTTTCCGGGGTGGAAACTGTAGCATGGTCCTGTGGGGAATCGGCGTCTTTGGAAAGATTTATAGAAATAGGGAGCTTCTCTCGGAATGACTGGATTAATGATGGTGTTTCATCGGGAACTGCGGCTGTTGTTATACCATTTAATTCCAGAGGACTGGGAGGTTTCTCCGGAGTAGTACTCGAAGGACGACCGGGGCCAATGGGAATCATGGTAGGCGGAGCCATGCCGGCCATGACGACATCCTCATCTTCTTCCATGGTTGACATATGAAAAGTAAAGCTTTCCGAATCCTGATTCCGGCGTTAAATGGTATGGCAGGATAGCAGAAGCAGGGCTCAGCAGAGCATAATTCAAATCTCGATTTGAAGCCCGCGGAATTAAACCATCAAAACACCGCAGATGATACTGACGAACAGAAGGGATATCAATACAAGAGAGAAAACGAAACCCGCTAATGACGACCCCAAAGAATAAAACAGCAATTAACAAAGGGGCAATAAAAATTAAAAAGACAAAAAATTTAAAAAATTTAAAATAATAATAAAAAAAAAAAAAAAAAAAAAAAACCCTTTCCCTCCTGAGGTTGATGCTGTGTCAGATCCTAAACACAGGGCAATAGGCCTCAAACAAATCAGAAAGAATAATTAGCAAATACAAAGATATCTTTTCAAAGAAAAGGACAAGGAAGGAATTGTGTCAAGCGTTACAAATCAGGGATATAAATCAATCACGTCTGCAGAGGCGCGGGTGGGATATACACCTGAGAACGAGGTAAATAATAACTACCTAAAAGTAAGTTACTCTGAGGGAGATGAGATGTTGATGAATGCAATGCAAGGGGGCAACCGACTCCTCCGCGTTTTTCCAATTGAAGATGAACGGCCTTTTTCCTCAAAGGCCAATTCTCAGCTGGTTGAATGAGTTGGCGGTTGAGAATATTGAGAGACTTGGGGGGTTTGTTGTCTGTAAATCGGTTGTTCGCTGCCTGTGGCTGAGTTGCGAACCCACAAAAGGCGGAGAGGGAAAGTCGAAGTGCTTCGGTGCTGGGAAAATATTGTTCCGCGAAGGGACCACGTGACATGATGATTGGCGAGTTGAAAGGAACTGGCTGGTTGGAAGGTACCCTAACGGTTTAGTTAATGATGGTAAGTTAAATATAACTTACCTAACTACGGAGTAACTAGTTAACTAACTAGTTAACTATAACTAACTAACTAGTTAGAGGGAATTATAACTAGCTAGATATGATGATATCGGTTCGGGGCATGTACGGAATGGCTAATAAAAGAAAGAAGAATTTTAATCATCTGATAAATGGAACTTAGAGGGGCTCTTTAGTCGAAGTCCCTGGTAACTTTCCACTCCTACGCCCGGATATGAACAAGATCCGTGTTCATTCGCCCGATTATTATCTCGGCATCTAAAACTATATAAACTACTTCGGGAGCTGTAACTAGTTTAGTTAAATCTACGCCAATGGCAATGCAACTTTGTTTTGGGGCACCAATGTATTCTAAACACCAAGAGCAGATAAGGTCAGATCAGATAAAGGGAATCTTCGGGAACTTTTCTCCATACACTGGCACATTTTTAGCTATTATCCCTGAGATCATCCCTTATCCAGTTCTACCTCCTCATTCCTTGTTATCTCCCGCGCTTTTATTTTTTAACCACTACTAGTAATTGTTATGCTGATACCAACAAGTAAGCAATCGAAAATAAGAAAAATGAAGCGCTCTTTTTCCCATTTCACACGACCACCTTTTCTCTTTCTACTGCACAGACTTCCAGATGGAGAAGCGGATCTGAGGAAAGGGACGAATATTTTGATTCTTTTTAAATTTGTTTTTGGGGGAGGGGGTGAACTGTGAGGCAGGCGATTACATAATTTATATAAGAGGCGCGGGCAGATATTAAGGAGAATGCAAAGAGTTCAAATGTTGATCTGTGTCTGAGTCTGTTTTGAGAGTGATTGATCCATTATCGTTCCTGATCAAAAGGATGGCTTAGAGAACGCATCTCTCCCCGCTGCTCGCTGCTGATTGCTATTTGCCAGCGTCGACCTTGGCGATGTAGGCTGGAATAGGAAAGGAGTTAGATTTCCCTTGATAATCCTTTTGAAAGAGGTAGTTTGGAGTAGAATTTTTTTTTAAAAAAAAAAAAATAAATAAATAAAAAGAAAAGAAAAGAAAAGAAAAAGAAAAATCTTACCGATAAGGTCAAGAACACGGCGGGAGTAGCCCCATTCGTTGTCATACCACGAGATAAGCTTGACGAAACGGTCATTCAGGGCAATGCCGGCAGAGGCATCGAAGATGGAGGAGCGAGGGTCACCGTTCAAGTCGGTGGAGACGAGAGCATCCTCGGAATAGCCGAGAATGCCTGGAAGATAGATTAGCTAGGTATACTCACACACAATTTACCGCGAAGAGATTACATTGTTGTGACTACATACCCTTAAGCTCGCCTTCGGAGGCAGCTTTGACGGCGGCCTTGATTTGGTCGTATGTAACGGGCTTCTCAGTGCGGCAGGTGAGATCAACAACGGACACGTTGGCAGTGGGCACCCGCATGGCCATGCCAGTGAGCTTGCCGTTGAGAGCTGGGATGACCTTTCCTACAGCCTTGGCGGCGCCAGTGCTGCTGGGGATGATGTTCTGAGCCGCAGTGCGGCCACCACGCCAGTCCTTGTGGGAAGGGCCATCGACGGTCTTCTGGGTGGCGGTATAGGAGTGGATGGTGGTCATGAGTCCCTCAGCAATACCGAAGTTGTCGTGGATGACCTTGGCGAGTGGAGCGAGGCAGTTGGTGGTGCAAGAGGCGTTGGAGAGGACGGAGATGTCGGGCCGGTAACTCTTCTCGTTGACACCCATGACGAACATGGGGGCATCAGCGGATGGGGCGGAGATGATGACCTTTTTGGCGCCACCAGACAAATGGGCCTTGGCCTTTTCAGTGGTGGTGAAGACGCCAGTGGACTCGACGACATAGTCGACGCCGTGCTTGCCCCAGGGGATGTTGGTGGGGTCCCTTTCCTGATAGAAGTGGATGGTCTTATTGTTGACGGTCAGGTTGTTACCGCCGCTGTGCTCGATATCGCCTTTGAATTGGCCATGTGTGGAGTCATACTTGAGCATATACGCCTATGGTTGATTTAATTTGAATCAGTTTCTAGTCAGAGAGGTTGTGGCCATTTCTACTTTATCAATTGCCTGAAGAATTAGGCGTCACGTACAGCATAATTGGTTTCAATAAAGGGGTCGTTCACGGCAACGATCTCGACATCATCGTGCTCAACACTTACGGATATCATCAGCGAAAACAGAAACAACGTATTCTAGCAAAACCACGAATTGATAGAACTCACGCATTTCGGAAGACCTTGAATATACAGTTAGCAAACCAGGAAGATTGATCGAAACTGGGTTGAGTTGAGGTGGGAGGTTAACACATACGATGCGACCGATGCGACCGAAGCCGTTGATTCCAACCTTAGAGATAGGAGAATTAGATTTCAACTTCAGCACCGCAGGTAGACAGGTGTGCAGAAATAGCACCATATACATACCTTGACGACCATGATAGCTGTTGCTTGTTTGGTTATATGGTTGGTTGTTGTTTATTTTGGGGTTGGATTGGCTAAAAACAGATGCGGGGGGCAGAAAATGTCAGTCAGCGAAGCTGCTGGAAGAAACGACTAGCGGAGGTTTAGGGAGGTTAGGGTTAGCTAGCCCAGGCAATGAGACGGATGCCCTGGGAGCAGCTCAAGAAGTAGCAAGTAGCAACGGGTCAACAAGAGGAGAACAGGGATGGACTCACAAATACGAAAGGTGACAATGGTAAGAAGGTTGCTGAGAGATTTAGGAGAGAGGTTTTGAAGTGGAAAAGAAGAGAGAAGAAAATCAAAAGCGAAGCGGGGGGGAGGGGAAGGGGTTGGGAGGTTGGGAGGTGGGGAAGGGAAAGAAAACAAGGTGGGATGGGCCCGAGTTTAATTATATATTTATTACTCTACGGGACTTACTGGCAAATTGCTGCTTAAGAACTGTCGAAGGGAGGCAAAGAGCAACCCGGGGGTTGGACTTCGTCATAGGGAGGGGCTGTGCTTGACGCAATGACTCGGGAAGCAATTGGGTGGGTGTAACTAAAACATGCATGCCATAACATGTATATAACTTATAATACTATCCTGGTGTCTATTCCTCTATTCTGTCTCTATATGTAATGTCTCATAGTACGGATGGGTCTATATCTTTTTACAATACATACGGTATCTCAGTTAAATAATATAGTTGTCATATATTTCAAACTTCTTCCCCTCACCAAACAGTGTCCATGTTCTTCTATCCCATTCCAGGGATTCCACAGTATCCTCTCCCACCAGCCCCCAGCCAATAAGAAGTGACAGAGCAGGAGATCAACTGGAAGGTTCTGTCTGTCCTTTTGGCCCAGTCTCCCCGATCTTGCCGAGCCGCCCGGCTTTGTCCCAATCTCCCCTCTACGACGGACTTTGGCTTGCCTTGAAGTTCCCGCACAACACCCGCCTTGTAGTATTTATTGGACTTTGGTGTTATGTATGTCCCGAAGATGAATAGCAGTGGATATTTTAGTATATTCTCGGTGAGCTATGAGCTAGAATTAGGAGTGGGCTGGAGGATATGAGGGGGAAAAGAAATAGTTAGCTAACAACGGGAGTCTCTAAACTAATTAATTGACTGGTTAATTAGAAGTTAGTTATAATCTAGCATTTCCTTTGCAATTATCTATCGAGAATTACTCGTGTTTACCGATCGGCCCTCGTTGCTCGTCAGTTACCGCATATCGTGGCTACAACAGCAGACCCAGTCTGCTGTTTGTTGTTGTTGT
The DNA here is from genome assembly GCF_000150735.1 of Paracoccidioides brasiliensis. NCBI lineage: Eukaryota > Fungi > Ascomycota > Eurotiomycetes > Onygenales > Ajellomycetaceae > Paracoccidioides > Paracoccidioides brasiliensis. The sequence continues at coordinate 81,275 of NW_011371360.1, forward strand.
TGTTGTTGTTGTTGTTGTTGTTGTTGTTGTTGTTGTTGTTGTTGTTGTTGTTGTTGTTATTGTTACCTTGAACAGACAGCATTTTCGCCGAATTACCCTGTTTGGAAGGTTTGTGGTTGTTAAGTGGGAACCCGCGGCTAGTTGCCCTAATCACGTGCCCCGCCATCTAGATTTCGGCTCCTCGTAGTTAGCCCAGTTAGATCAAACCCATTGGATGACTGACTTACGTAATCCCCCACGAGAAAGGTCCCAAAGGTTCCCACTGTTCCCACGGTTGGGCCTTCCCAACCTAAGTCAAACGTTCCTCCCAGTCCGGATAAAGTTCACTGGACTCGCAGAAACCATTTCTCCGTCTCCTTCCACTTTAATCTTCTCACCGAACATCTGAAAGAAGGGATTGATTGAGGCTGCAAGGATAGGCAAGGCGGTGTGATGTGGCTGTTGATTCTCCACGAGAGCATTGGATCGATCCAGTTTCTTGTAATTAGATATCTTGCCCCAACCCTGCTGAGCAACCTTCTGGGGGGGGAAATATATATAAAATAAATAAAATAAAATAAAAATAAAAAAACTGGAAAATTCGACGGCGGGTCCAAGTTGCAGTCCGGAATGTTCTGTTTCAGTCTCACATCTTTATTCCTATTGGACAGAACGGAATGAAATATCGGGGTAATAATTTCATGTGCCCCCTTCTATCTGATTTTCTAGAGTAGTAATGTGGTGAACTAAGACATCCCATGAATAAAAAGAGGCAAAAAATAAATACGAAAAGAAAAAGAAAAAGAAAAAGAAAAAACGTAAAAAAACGTATGCTGTTCGGTATACATGTCGCATCAGAGAGATATATACCCATGAATTGCCTTTTTGAAGAGGGGCTGTGGTCTGTGGTCACTCCGGTCGGTAAGATTGTAAGTCTATCGTTTTAAGAACTTCAGTCCCCATAAAACACCCATCCCGACAGGAAGACAAGACGGAAGAGAAAGGAGGCTACACTCTCTTATCCGTAAATTATTCCGCAACCCCCCGTTCGCGCGTTCACTTCATATGTATTCTAATGGACACTTCTTCCCTCCCTCCCAACCTTTTTTGTCCTCCACCAATCAGTTCCTCCTACTCCTCCTTCGCGCCCCCTCTCCAGGACTTCTCCGCTGACTCTACACTGGCCTTGTCCTTCTTAACCTCGCCCTGAGCCATCCCCATAAACCCACCCCCAGCCTTCCACGGCCTCTCCAGGTCGCCCTTAGCCTGTTGGCCAAACACATGCACCTTGATCAGGTTGCCCTCCAGCGCAGACTTGACGGGGATAATCGACTGGATCAGGAGCGGGTTTGTGTACTTGAAGTACAGGTGCATGACACACATCATGCCGACGCCCATCAGCTGGGACTTGAGTAGGCTGCGGAGTTGCTGCTTGTCATAATCCTGGACCGTTGTGATGACCGGCCGCGGTTCTTCTTGCGATCCCATCGGAGCGGGCTCAACGTATTTGAGGGTTTTTAGGTCTGGAGGAAATAATTCGGTTAGATATTGAATATATGACAGGACAGATGATAGGGATGGGTGGGCGCGGGAGATTAGGAACCTTTCTTCTTGTTTATTTGTGATCGCACGTACATGTACAGGCACAGGATGAAGATGTTGGACGCGATGTACATGGTGCGCACACTCAAAAGTACGTTGGGATCGTCAAAGGGAATTTTCTTCGACACCTGCATCATCACAAGGATGATCACCAGGTTTGTTCTATATGCAACGGAAACGTATTAGCCATGACATGTTGCTTGCATTTCTTTTCTTTTTCTTTTTCTTTTTTTTCTTCTCCTCCTCCTCCTCCTCCTTATCTTTCTTCTCCTTCCCTTCTCTTCCCTTTCTCGTCTCCATGGGAGCAATAACGTTATCACCCAGCTGAAAGACTGGCTTACATTTGCGGACTGAGAGCCATGTTGACTGGGCAGAGAGCAGCAGGTGTGTAGTTGATCCCGGAAGGGGATAAAGGAGAGATGTTGGGGATCTTGATAATGCTGTTCGTCGTCGTTATCGTCGCGATATTCCAATATTTTTTATTTTGTCTTTGGCAGCTAGCTGCCTTCGGACTTTGAAGAAGCGACAGCTGGCCCCAAGAGGAAGTCAGATCACGTGATATGGCCCGAGGCTCCGGCGTTGGCCCGAGCTTTTCCGACGAACCACCAAAGAATAATTACTACACGGAGTTATTCATTAAGATGATGCGTGTGCAGTGTGCTGACGAGCAACAACAAGCCTGGTTGTGCATGTCTCTATCTTCTCTCTGCCCAGATTAACTACGTATCGATGCAGTGGTTATACTCCATGCCATATCCAGTTCCTGGCAAAATGCCAGCACATCACCAGATGTGCTTTCTTTTAAAAACAGCACAAATACCCGAAGACGCAGGCATCCATTCCAAGATCCCAAAATCCCAAGAGTCTTTCGAAGATAGCTGCTTATATACCTCCCTTTCTGGAGATTGATTGGTAGCTCCTAGTTTTGGCGTCGGAAAACTGCGTATTACAAGGCCTGCATTCACGGATGGTTATTTGGACACATCGGGAAAGATATATCTGATTATTTAGATTTATCTTGCATTGGCATGGTGTGTACATCCTTACTGGCGTGCAGAGATATCCAATGAATTACAATACACTCAGACCCTTGCAAAAGCTGGATTCCATGGCAGCATCCGGAGACGTGGGCGGCGAAAAACTTCCAAGGATTAGGACCCTGCCACTGGGAGTGCCGCTGCATCTGAAAGACAGACCTGCGCATTATAATGGGTTTCATAGCGGCAACAGTCTGGGAACACCGTTCCTGGAAGCACTGACCTGCTTAGTCCCCTCATCAGTCCAAGACCCACCTCAACACGAATTGTTAGATACCCAGCAAGTTCATGCTGCAATAGATTTCTTTTTGCCAAGTGGCTCCCATCAATGACAGGTCTTCAATGCAAACTCCTTGATATCCCAAGCAAAATGATTTGATTCCAGACTCCAACTCCTTACTCTGTCTGAATATAATCAATTCAAATACCTAGCCGATAACAAACATCATGATTATTTCAAGGTATGTAACATGTAACGCAGTATTGGACTCTACCAGCATGCTGTATCTCCCAGAGTTCCCTTCCGTTTCCTTCCCAGTTCTCGCACCACATGATCGTTCTCTCACGGTCCATCTAACGATCATCTAACGATCGTCTAACTATCACCTCTCTTACTTCAGCCCATCCACATTATTTCAGCAGCCATCGCCAATGTCAACCCCAGCATCGATATTACCAGCGCACCATCAAGAACCCCATGTTTGTGTCCCTGTGCAATCTCCACCCTCTTCCTCATTTTGGCCATTGTCGACTGCCATTCCAAAACAGCACGGGCAAAACGACATGATGATCAGGTCCACCGAAATGAGTTCTTCGCAATCCACGCCATCCAAACATGGTCGGACATAGGATTCGCCCCGGTGTCTGCAGAAGTCGTAGATCTCAGTGATGTCTTCACACATTTTGGTTTATTTTTGGTTGGTTCTCGTGTTTTCAGGATTGGCAATTCCGCTTTCCTTGCGGACGCGCTGTTCAGGTGGGAATTGTGTAATATGGAATGGTATTAGTATAGTGTCGCTGGTTGATGTTGATGATATTGTCTCTGTTGAAAGGGAAATGAGTGGGAGCTTTCGGGCATGTGAGAGAGATTATTTTGTGAATATAATTCTCTCATCCAAAGCGTAAAGGAGATACATATTATATTTATGTAGTCAATATCGCTACACTACATGGGTTGGCATAAGAGTGATAGAACAGAATCTAGAAAGGATTTTGCCATTCTAGGTGAACAACGATAGCATATATAGTTCACTTGACATTGTCAGCGGTTGGTTATTGGCTTTGTCTCCTGACAATGTGTCATTAAACCATGGAAAATTCCATTTCGAGGGGGAATGTGAGAGGTACAAGGAATAAGTATTCCATTCACCATGATTCAGTGTTATAATAAACAAGGTATAACTTTGCCTTAAGGTATGTTCCCAGGGCACACTCTATTTCCTCCTCAGTTCAAGTTCATTGTTCCCCAGGCTGGGATGTTGGTGCTCTTTTGCGGTTTGAAATTTGTCTTGCAGGTTAAACTTGAAATAACTAAAAAGTTAATTATCATGTGGAGTAACTAGTGATGACATAATCATCATATCTCAACTTCTTCTGCCAACTGCTTCGACTTCACCCTTGATATACCCCTGTGGATGAGAATGGAGCATTAGCCATGACTTGTCAGTGGACTCGGGTCTATGCCGGGTTAGAACCACTATATTGGCCCTTTCCTGAAGGCTACATCACTTTTGGCATTTTGTTTTGTGTTTCACTAACCACCAATATAGGCATTTAACAGGTACACTCACTCAGCCTGTCATGTTTTGGCAGATATACCCCAGTGAACCTGGCGCTGCCGCCGAGGGGATGTCTGGAAATTAACTAGATACGAAGACTTGGCTGGTTCTGCTCTTCTCATTCTTCCCCTCCTCCATACTTCACAGGCAGGGGAATTCCCCTCTGCCGCTGCGTTGTTGCTGTTATTCCCCACTGCATTTTTGCCGCCTTACATACTACGCTGTTTGCTGTTTGAAGGGTTGAGGCTTTTCCCAATTAGGACTAGCGCGGCACAGCAACGCTATTTCTACCTTTTCTTTAAGCGACATTTTCAAGGTTCGACGTTGGTTTCTCATCTCCATCTCATCAACAACGCGAACTTTGCCACCCATCCGCTGCGTCTCCTCGTCCACGCTTACCGGCCATCGATTCAGCTCATCTCCCGACGCGACATACCCATTTCTGCGACTCGATCTTCCCCATCTCTTCGATATGCCTGGTGGTAAGGGAAAGTCTGTTGGAGGCAAGGGTGCTCCAAAGGATGCTGCGGGGAAAACTCAGAAATCTCACAGCGCAAAGGCTGGCTTGCAGGTTCGTATTTTCATCCCTTTAGGCTGCCCAATCTTCGCATCCCCTCCGGTTGTTGGCTCCCCCGCGATCTTCATCCGCCTATCCAACTACTTCCGCGATGACTCCATCGCTTACGTGTCTCGAGCAACAAGAAACTGATGGAACTGTCTGTTGGACGTCATATCGCCATTTCCCGTCTTAGGGATCGTGGATTATCAATGTTTTGTTCCTTATATGTTTGCGGGATGGACATGTTTCAATATCTTTGTTTCTGAGTTGCACGCTGCCTGCTGCAAACTTTTAAAACTAACAGAAAATTCATGTATATAGTTCCCATGCGGCCGTGTCAAGCGTTTTCTGAAGAACAACACCCAGAATAAGATGCGCGTTGGTGCCAAAGGTATACAATCATTTGTTGACGCTTCGCCCACTGTTGCCTATTAGTTCCTCTCTATTTATCTCCCTGATCATCAACCTCATACCCGCACTCGATAAATGCGATTAACCCCCTAGTTTGATTTGTCAAATTGTTCCTAACCTGTATTATAGCTGCCGTTTACGTCACCGCTGTTCTCGAATACCTTACCGCTGAAGTTCTCGAGCTGGCAGGCAACGCCGCCAAAGACCTCAAGGTCAAGCGTATCACACCTCGCCATCTTCAGCTGGCGATTCGAGGCGATGAAGAATTGGACACTCTCATCCGCGCTACCATCGCGTTTGGAGGTGTCTTACCACGTATTAACCGGGCGCTACTTCTCAAGGTGGAACAGAAGAAGAAGAATAAGAGTGAAGCATAATAAAAACATCTGAACGACCAAATGGCAAACAGACAAGGCACCTTTACATGTTAAGTGAACACATTTTTAATCAATAGCACAAAAATTTGTTCCAAGGGTGTTCTTTGAAGTCGATCCATTTTGTCCTTCTCATTCTTGTTTGTCATGGCTTGACTTTTATGATCTATGTGCTAGCCTTCTTTTCTTTTGGGATTTGCATGTGCGGCTTGCACTGAACCACAACTGATTTGCATGAGGCAACTACATTTAAATGTGGGAAGTGATGATGGCACAATCACTATATCTTCACTTTTTGAAGATATATAATGCCTGGAAGATTAGTACCTCTTTCCTTTCTTCATTCTCATTCGTGTTAAGTGGTAATGTTGCAATGCCTACACATGCCCTTGCTTTTCATACCTTTACTTGTTCTCTTTGTTAATTTTCTTTTTTTTTTCTTTGCTTTTTGTTTCTTCTCTTTCATTCTAGGGCGCTATAATGGTAAAGGTGGCTGGGTTTGCGGGATGAAAATTCACGCAGGGTACGGGAAACGGGGGAAAAGGCCGATTTTTCATTCCCCACAAATTTTCTCTTTTCTTTCATTTCCCCCGGTTATTGTTTTTACCCTCTAGCGGCTTATATTTCTGCTTCTATTTCTGTTCTCTCTCTTGTTATCCCATCATTACGTTGTCTGTCCACACAGTGCTGTATAACTAGGTTGCTCTTAGGTGAATTATATTATACAAAACACGGAATTTGTGGTTTCTATATCTCATTCACGATGATCTATAGGATGGATTTTTATCTTGTTCATGGTAGATGGCTGGGGGTATTCCAAACTCTAATCAATGTTGCCGATACCTTTAGTAAAAATGTGAAAATTCCGAACATCCAAACAGAACAGGGATAGATGTATTCCGTACAGTGACTGCAAGGAGTACATGTTGAGTCCAAACATTCTGGCCTTGGGGATTCGATTTGGTGCTGGAGTAGTTACTGTTAAGGTGATGAAATTGATACAAACAATGTGGACCTGACCCGCAGAACCACACGTCACAAACTCCACTTCCAATCGTCCGCAACAATGTTTTCTCATAAAGGACTTGGGTTTCAACATGTTTCATTCAAGACATGCATGATTTTTATAGTTTCATCATAGAATACTCGGGAGTTTAGGTGTGGATTGATGGTTCGGAAAGGAAAGAAACTGGAGATGATAACCAGTTACATGCAACTAGGTATACATGCTTTGTGGATACATAATCAGTCTTTATTCTTCCAAGCTTCGAAACATCGTTGTTCAAATGATAACGAGAAGAAAGTACTACCTCCACCTCCATTTGCAGTGAGAGACGATTTATGCTGTTGAATTTACGCTTGAGATACAACCAAGTCATGGAAAGTCTGGGCATTGTGCAGCCGCAGTTGAACCCGTTCGAATTTTGGGCCTGAAATTGATTTCATGACGGACTGCATGGAACTATGAGTGTAGAAAAGCGCACAATAATAATAGCACCAACAAAAAGTGTAGCACGAACATAGATTGCTGTTGCTCAGATCTACAACTAGATCTACATGACACTCTCCATCCCGCCTCACTGACTTTTTCCATCTTCAAACGTCTCAACAGGCAAATAATGTCTTGCTCAGGCATGTCAGTTATCACATGCGGAATAGAGAACCTCCCTTGACTATCAACGGGCCACTCAATAAGGGGTAACTATGTGTTACGTCTTGGCCAGCACATGTCCCTTTAACCCCAGATTTTGTGGAGGGGAGGGGTGGGGGGAAATAAAATCGGATATCCAGCATCAAAGTTGGTCGCACGACCAATCGACCGAGAGGGGGAGGTAAAAATTGGGTTGCTGTTGGCGTTTAACAAGGAACAACATGTGTCTTGAGCTATTTGGTCAAGTGATAAGTTATTTCTTATAGCTAATTACCCCTCTTGTCAGATGTCCAAGAAATCCTTGGAGAGAGGCTGGAATCCTGGGGATTTAATCCTTGTGCTGCTCCACGATATTGCTCAGTTCATACTTGCCTAGCCAAGCAATCGATATGGTGAGCTCTGTATGCACGGATGATGCTGGCTCAATATAAAGAAGGTCAGGCAGCCGTTCGATAAAATTAGTTACAAGTGACCACCAATTCCTTCAAAGATGAATTACACGGGCCTGAGCAGGGATACATGGGAGAACCTTGGAGAGTGCTCAGACAAAGCTAAGCTCTTCGAGGCAGCGTATACCGAAAATTCCGTCTCTTTGAAGAATCTGCACCACTAAGACCGGGGGCTCTAGGAGCTGCCCACTCAGCCGTTGTGGCGTGCGTCAGCATGAGTTTAACTGGAAGTTAGCCAGAAACTTTTTAGTGCTCGGCTGTTTTGGCCTTGGTGTGGTAGCAACTGATGGGAGAACTAGAGCACATAGAATCATCGTACATACATCGATGCATCTGATGCCTGCATTATCGTATCGTTGGTTTATAGCGCGTTCACTAACAGCTTTCACAGCACTGGTATCAAAAGCTCACCAAGACACCAGAGGACACCAGATGAAAATATATACAAGCTTTGTAGCAATGAAAAGGTCTCAAACATAGAGAGTAGGGATATGAACAAAACTAAGAACATCCAAGCGAAGCGAAGAAAAGAAGGGAATTTCAGTGAGTTAATTAGATGTTGCCGGTGACCTGCAAACAACATGATGGAGTTAAAAGTAGCTGAGAAGTATCATCGTCCCGCTTTTTATAGCCAGCCAGCCGTCCACTACATCTTCGCCTTGTCGAGGGTAAGATTAAGTTCCTGCACCACAGTGTCCTTCTCCGTCAAGCCCATATCAGCCGCGAAGGTAGAGTGGGGAACCCATTTAGAAGAGGTACGTGGGGTAGTCTCTTCCAGCATGCGGTCGACTTGTTCGAGAGTAAGTCCCTTGGTCTCAGGGATAAGTATGTAGGCGTAGACGAAGCAAGCGACGCAGAGGCCACCCCAAAGCCAAAAGACATGGGTGCCAAGGTTACCCTTATCGGTTCCAACGAGGTAGGGAGTAATGACGGCGATGATCTGGAGAATTATTTCGACTCATGTTAGTAAAATGTACTGAGAAAGTAAAGCGTACGTAAAATATCCGGGTAAAGAGTAGGACATACGCAATTCCACAGCCAGTTGGATGCTGTTGAAAGACCAACACCACGGGAACGAATGGGGAGAGGGAATATTTCTCCAATGACGACCCATGCACCAGGACCCCAGGTACTGGCAAAGAAGAAAATATAAAGGCAGATAAAAGCAATCATTGCCTTAACCACCTGGGGATCTTTTCCAGCTGTAGCTCCCATGATTGCAACGATAAACTCGCATGTAAACATGCCAACTGCACCCCAGATGAGCAAGGGCCGTCGGCCGAACTTTTCAATGGCCCAGAAGGAAATTGGAGTGGAGCAAACGTTGACCAGTGTTGTAATAAGACCTATCAAGAATGGGTTGTCAATGGTACGGAGATCTTGGAAGAATGTCGTGCCAAAATAGAATATAAAGTTGATACCGGTCCACTGTTGCATCATTTGCAGTGAAGTCCCCAAGATGGTTCGGCGCAGGTTACTGGATGGGTTGGACAGGTCGCCACGGAAGCAGTTGATCCATGAGTTAAAGTAGCTACCCTGGGGAACCATCTGTAGTTCGTATTGGTGATTTGCTATGATTTCAGCAAGCTCCTCCTGAATGAAATCGGAGTTGGTGGGATATCCTCGTAACTTAGAGAGCACCTCAAGGGCCCGCTTGTTGTTCCCTCTCTTCACAAAGTAACGTGGCGACTCGGGAAGCATAAGGAGACCAGAAGCCAGAATTATGGCCCAGAGCATTTGAAGGGCAACCGGTATGCGATAGGAACCCGTATCTCTCCGGTTCTGGGTACCGTAGTTGACACAAGAAGCAAGCAGCAGACCGAGGGTGATACAGAACTGATATCCAGAAACGATTGCTCCGCGAACCTTCTTTGGGGCAATTTCAGACATGTAGAGAATGAGAATGGCAGAGACGAAACCAACACCAAATCCAGCAATCAGGCGACCAGCAACAAGCAAACCCAAGGCGCTTGAGGCTGTTTGAAGCACGACCCCGACGATGAAGACACCGCAGCCTGCAACAATGGTAGTGCGACGGCCGATAAAATCTGCGAGGTCACCAGCGATGATCGCACCAAAGAATGTTCCGGCAGATAGAATAGAGGTGATTAGAGATTTCTTCCATGAAGGGAGGGAGAATTTATTGGAGTTTGGAGGGAAATCTGATTGCTTGAGACCGGTAAACAACTCGATAAAGTACGGCATGCCCATCACTCCGCTGATGTACCCTGAGTCGTAACCGAAGAAGATACCACCAAAGGCGGCAAAAGCACACATCAGGTACGCTCTCACGGTGACGGGCGCCTCCACGCGGGAGACGTCTGCAGTGCCCGTCATGGTGAAGATCCAAACAGTTCCCAACCTTCAAGCCCCCCTCGCGGTGTGTAGTCGTGTAGGAGAAGGAGAAAGAAGGGAATAGGGAATTGGCGGGAGATTTTAAATAAAAAAAAAAAAAAATCCCAAAGAGGATCGGCACAATGCTCGATGGGGAAATGGAGGCGATCAAAAAACGAAGAAGAAATGGGGAAAACAGGGCCTTTTAAAAAGCAATGTAACAACTCCGTACTCCATCTGGCAATGGGCATACAGCTCATACAAACCCGGAGCAGCCACCTCAGGCCCAGGCGTTCGATAGTTTGAAGTCAGACGATCGTCCCTCCGGCATGATGTTGCATTCAGTGCAGAATGTTTTCGAGCCATTGGATCCTCTCGATTGACCGCATACCCTATACCCCAAGTGCATATGCCCGGTTGGTTGTTTACCTTCCGGGGTGTCTAACAGGGGCCCCCAATTTATTATGAGCTGCAACATACATGTAATTTTGAACACCATTGACTCCCAGACATGGCCCATCACGACCTGCTTGTCCATGAAAACTTCGGAAAAGGGGAAGCGGACTTTTAACGGGTTTGTAGGAGACTCTCCTTTTGCGCAGGCTGGAAGAAAAGCCCAAGGGGCCTTGGCTCATCAAAACGGCTGAGCAGGGATGATGCCTTTTTGGGGGACTTCAGCCGACGATCCCCATCAAAGCGAACTGCCGAATGAACGGTGGTTGAGGTTTAGCGGAACTAGGTGAGTGACACCAGCTCTACCCAAAGTTCTGTCGGATTCGATGTATACACCTTCTTTCTTTCTTTTGTTTGTTTCTGGATATTTGCAAGAGCTGAAGTCGATGCAACCTTCATGTACAACTTGACTAACATAAAACCCCACACACCAGGCCGAAATTCGCTACAGAGGAATAATGAGCTGGAATAGTTCCAAAAACAACTATCCAGTCAGTGCAAAAAAAACCCCAATCTGACAAGCTGCGATTTGCTCCTGGCGCTGTCAACTCTGAAGACAGGGCCCGATGCCGAAGTGGTCGGAGCTGGATTAATATATCGATGTCGACTGCTATAATTATCTCGCTGGCTCTGCTGCTGGTGTGTTTTTGCGCTGGGATGGATATATTTCACTATTATTAAAAAACCAGAAAGCTTGTTGATTGATAACTACTCCAAACCCCCCTGCCGCAAGAGATTAACGGCGTAGGTAGACTCAGGATATGCTCTCCCGGTTTCGCGGTCTGAATCAGATTATACGACAGAAGTAGAGAGTTGAATATGGCGTTCCGGGGGTGGACCGTGGGGTACAAGATGAACGAAACCCTTGGTGAATGCCGATTGGTGAGCGCCCTGGAAATACAGGCTGGCAGCGGACTTTCGACTCAAACTCGGCCCCAACTTGTGACATGATTTTGGCTTGGGATGCTCGGGAGTTGGCAAGACAGCCAACCACAGACACGGCAATTTCAGCCGGTGAATCCCAGGGTTGCATCAATCGCTCAGGATAGCGCTTGTGCACCAGGGACTGACTCATTGTTCAGTCAAGGGATCCACGACTCCACGGGGATGTCCGCGCTGCCTCGACAGGGGAGTTAATAATGAACTTCTTCAACTACGTTAGTTACCGAGTAACTAGTTAGTTATTAGTTAGCTATGTAATTAGTGGGCTTGAGCTTGGAGAGATAATTCCGAGGTCTGTCAGAACCGGACGGAGTCGTTATGCTGGCTTGTGACATTCAATGGATGGATGCTTCTTGCACATAATTTTGCGCATACTTGTGCGCATACCTGGAGACGTTAACTACACTCCGCAACTAAGTGATGCACGCCACGCCACTTCAAGTCAGCCTGATGTCGTCAGCACAAGTCCGAGGAGGACGGGGGCAGAAGGACGGGAGGCGTTCAATCCGTATAGCTGGAGTGCTAGTTAACTCGTTACTGTTGTAGTTAATACAACAGGGTCTTTGTTATAGTTGAACTAAATAAAGGGGGAGGCAGTTAACTACACGGACCAAGCACAATATGTTGATTGGGATTTTAAATCTTCAAAACATATGCTTTAGTTAACTACGGACTACCCCTCGGGGGGATGGGTTATCAGATAAGTAAAGTAACTGACCTTGAGGTGCGCTGAGATCACAGCTGTTTGGTATGTCAACTAACTAACTAGTCCAACGCCAATCAGTTGAGAAAGCCTCATTCAGGATGAAACTGGCTGTGGCTGGCTGGCTATGGCTCTGCTGTGTCGGGCATTCTATCAATCGGATTCATCACAACATAACTACACCACATCGTACCTGGTAAGCTACAGAGTTCATCAATTCACTCAACCTCATAAGGACTGATGTTTCTGCATCAACATTGATTTGTCCTTCATTCTTTACTTAACTAGTATTGGCTCATGTTGTCTTCCAGGTCTCCACTGTCATGGGCTTCCGTCTGCAGCCACACTCATTGTCAGCGCAAAGCCCAGATGATGATCCGACCTTGAGCTACGGGATGCTCGAAATATAAACATAAGAACTGGGCTCTATCGAACGTCCCCTGTTCTCCTCCTTGCTGAAAGGGAGATTAAATGAAATTGACTGATATATTCTTCGGATGAACTCCTGCTCTACGTGTCTCCCTAAAGTATTAGTTCCTGATGCACTTTGGGGGGGGGGGGGAATCAGGGGATACATTGACCTCCTCGCAGACCCGTCAGGGGCGCACCCCTTGCTCTCTGATCCCGAGATTCTTTTTAAGTAATCTCGGGTCAACTCTATTCTCTCTCCTCGCTGCGGTTATTGGATCTGCTGGCAGCCTTCTCCGAATCGATGTAGAATATGGCTATGTGATCTCGAGCCATTCATAGATATATAGCTAAATTTGCTGGGTTAGCAAGGATCGGGTTTCGGATATATCTGTGTGGATTTAGCTGTGCTATTAAATGAGCCCTTTGCGACAGAGTCATAAGCGATCCCCTGAATATTCGTTCGGTCTTTTCAATGGTCTTTTTTCGTTGCTAGATGTCGTGAGAATGTCTATAATACGTACAGTCTAAAGGGCCGAAATTTGCTTGTTCATATATCTCCGCTTTATTCACGCTTTCCACATGGTTACCATTGATGTACTGGCTGAAATACTGGCTTTTATCATGGCCTCATTGTCATCTAGTAAAGTAGCTACCCCACCCTTCCCCTGAACCACCCTGAACCACTGAGTTTTCATGTGCTCAATGAAAAATTAAAATAAGATAACTTGTTGATAAAAGGGGTATTAAAGTCATATTTCGAAACCGGTTCATTCTAGCAATAACAATACTGTTTGTTTACCCCCTCCCAAATTTTCACCGAAGAAATCCTTTCGAATCTCAAGGGGATCGATCTCTGGGACCTAGTTATAGATGCGTTTTCCTTTCTACCGTATGAAAAAGAAAACGGCAGGAGTTCAACAACGAAAGATACAACATTGGTGCTGTAATCTCCGAAGACGTAGCGCGGGGTGCGCAAACAAATCCAGAATTGCTGTTCTAGATGAAGTCCACTGTTCGAGTGAAATTTACAGGAAAATATGTCACCGCGAAATTAAAAAAAATAAAAATAAAAATAAAAATAAAAATAAAAGTAACAAAATTGCAGGGTAAGAAGAGGTTGATACTCGCTACCAGCAACGCGCATTATCGTTATTGGATGATCTATATTGTATAACGGAAAGAAGGAGATCCCTCGATGACAAGCTCCCCGCGGTCCGCCTTTCTGTTGCACCGCCAGAAATAAAGGCTTAACATGCCAACGATGATCAGGAGGAGGACCTGGCAACTGGGGTTTTGCGGAAAAAACTAGTGTTAGCAAGTCAAGTTTCCACTCAGGGGCCCTGTGGCGTTCATTAGTTGAAGCTTGTTACGGGAATAGAAACTCACGTGATGGAAGCGTAAATCCCTGGGATGTATGCCGGCGCATCCTGCGACCTGAAAACCAGACTTCCTGCAACGCCCCCGATGCCTCCCATTGCTACGAGCGTGGTACTAGCCAATGCTCTTGTCCACTGACCGCGGATATTGTTGGCTTGGTAAGCAAGGGTGCATGGAATGTTAGCATTCACGCCCGCAGTCGCCAGGAACACCCCGAAGTACCGAACAGCACTGATCCTCCCAAAGCCCATGATCGGCAGGCCAATTATAGAGATAAGGCTGTTGAAGACGAGAACAGGCGCGCGTGTCTGGTACTTATCACCTAGGTAGGAGGTGACAAACATGAGGATTCCCGCCAGGACAAACGGTGGCGCGACGAGGCATTGTGAGGCACCGATGCTAAAGCCCAAATTGTTGTGGAGGATGATGGGGAGGAAATAGGCGATCGAGTAAGTTACGGTGGTCAAGCAGCTGGAGTAGAAATATCGTTAATGGGGTGGGAAATTTTCAGAAATACCAGAGGAGAAGAAGGGAAGAAAAACGGAGCAAAGGAGAGGCAACTTACAAAAATATCATTCCAAAGGCCCAGATCTTCAAGTCTAGAGCGGGGCGGAGGAATTTCTTCATGCTAAATGGTTCGGCATCGGCATCGCCTCGATCCTTGTTCAATCGTCGTATGACGAAGGCACATTCTTCTTTGGTGAGGAATCGCCAGGCTTTGTGAGCCTTGTCGGGAAAGTCTACTAGGTATATGTAGATGATGATGCCAATGGTGATGGTTAGCTAACGGACACCGTCAGCCTCTGTGGTCCATACTTTTAGAGACAGAACCAGTTGCCGCCACTCACCACGCCTTGCATAATAAAAATCCACCTCCAGCCTCTGTAACCGCGTAAGCCAGCCATTTGGCTGAAGCCGAACGCGAGGATGCCAGAGAGTGCGCTGGCCACACAACCGATCAGGTAGAAGATGGAATAGCGCTTTTGAACCTCATATCTAGAATACCATGTTGATAAAAGGTACACTGTTCCTGGGAAAAATCCAGCCTCCAAGAGTCCCAACAGAGCTCTGAGAATAGTAAGTTGATGCCAATTCCTACTTAGGCCAAATCCCTAATACAGATTGGATTAGTACAGCCAAAATGAGCGAAACATTTTAAAAACAGGGGCGATAGTAATACTTACGATCAAACAGATTCCCCATGTTATCACGATGACGCCAAGGAAAATCCTTGGCCCAACTTTGCGGATGACTGCTGTCATAGGAGGTTGACAGATAATATATGTGATGAAGAAGACCAGAGCGACAAGCGACTGCAGAGAAACAAGCGTGGTTAGAAAACAAGTAACTGGCTCAAAATAATGGATCCCCCCAGAGCGAATCACGAACATATCGATAGCCAATATCCAATCTTAACTCCTGGATCATGCCAGCGATTGCAGCCACTGACAAGTTCGTTCGGTCCATCAAGCTAACACAATAGCCCAGGCCGCACATAGACACGAGCCGCCGGTCGATACGATGGATGATTTTCCTCTGTTCGGCATAGCTGTAAACGCTGTCAACGTCAATGTCCTGGGAGATATGGTTGTTGACGTAGGTAGCGGAAGGGTTATAGGACGGTTTGTCAATGTCGGAACCCATCTTGTTGGGCCAATGCGCAGGGATGAGCTGTAGATAGGGCCGTGCTTCAATAAGGATATAGTAGATCGAGATGAACAGCTTATGTCCAGGAGCGTGCCTTCATGAATACGTGTCTGGCTGGGACTTTTATACCCGAATGATGCAAGTTCATTTCACTCACCAATAACATCTCTGTATCCCGATCCACTACTCGTAGATTTGACATATCCAAGTCTTTTGGGGACTTGAGAAATTTTAACGCCAATTCGAGTCATAGCTACTACTCAATGCGTCAGAATAGTTGAAATTGTGTTGAAAGGAAGCTTGCAAGAAAGTACCGGCCATAACTCTATTCCTGCAAGCAGGCCAGAGAAGAGACAAAGGGTGGAGCGTGGTCCACAGTCAATCACGACCGCTGATTCGCCTCCCAATTTGCGTCCTGTGGGGTATGGGTTGGAGATTCGTATAGAATCATTGGACAGTGGCATGGCAAAGCTGACACCGCATCATGTGAAAAGCATGTTAACTTTGCCAACTATTTTTCAAACGCCGGGTCGGATTTGAGGGTCTAGCGCTGTGGCCTTGGAACAGATACACATAAGAGTTGGATCTCTAACATTATTCCTCCCATCACTATACACGAGATATGGACGTGGATAGACAAAAACCCATGCTACCCTTATTTTTGGAAATATTCTGCGAAGCCCTCTCTTCATTCCACTCCTCCTCTTAGTTGGCAATCATCGGGCAATTACTTCTATAATGTCCATATTCAACTGTCAACTTCAGCGCTATCGAGATGCTGCATAGTGTAGGGCGTCTGGCACCTATGTAATTACCCAAGGATAGAATTATCTCTAAAACAACAAGCATCCCACCATATCGTTTAGCTGCAAGGCCCGAAAATCGTTAAGCAAGTCAAGGCTCAGGAACCCGTTCCTGAAGATGATATTGGAAGAATTCATCAATGCACAGCGCCCCGTTAAGTCTGGCCGCCCCAGACTAGCCACCCCAACGAACGAGTAAGTGGACATTTTCACCCCACAAATGAGCTAGGGAGAATTAACTCTCTCCAAAATGCGGAGAAGTTGCAAAGAATAATGGGGTCCGGAGGTCTCCCTTAGCCCCATTATCTATTGCTGTGGCAGCAGAATGGCAGTTTGCACCGTTTATCCAGTATCATACTATCAGAAGTAGTCTGTCTCACAGTCCTCACCAATTGCCAGATAATAACCGGGGTACTTCCATAAACAAGATCCTTGTGACTCTCTTTTCTTCCTGATTTATGCAGTATCAGCACCAATGCTTGAGAACATAAGCATTGAGGAAATGTAAGAGGAGCTGTATTCGTGCGCGTCAAAGACTTAGCAGATCAGCGTGGCAAGATTCGCAGGAGGGATAATTCGATGAAAGTCACTTTGATTGTACACTATTCGCGTACTCTCATGCTCCTGCTTGGAGGCGGTTTCGCACCGCTAGCCAATTCTAATTTAGCGCCGAAGTCAGTCGAAGTATGTTTGGGGGTGGGGGAGTGTATTTACACACAAAATTCGCAGAAAGGAGTATTCTCCATACGATGAGCCAGGCCAAACCCCATTATTTGGTCGCAGAAGAACCACAAATAGAAGGATGCTAAGGAATACGTGGGCTGGGTGCTGGCGGCCCATCGCAGGCTGTTGCCTGAGAACCAGGAGAAGAGCCGAGTGCCTTGCACCTACAATTGCCCTTTGCCTGCAATCCCTTCCTACCATCTCCATCGTCCCAAGAAACCATGTACAATTCATGATGGGGCTGAAGTCATCAAAAGTCTGGTCTGGAATCTTTGGAGCCTGCCTGTTGAGCTCCCTGGCGATCTGTGATGAATCAAGAGTGAAGGCCTGGGAATGGGAGTGTGCCTTTGGTACAAGAATATCGAAGGATGGAAGAAGAATATATATCTGTTAGGGATGTCAGGTGACCCTAGTGGGATGATGCTCCTCCTTAGTTCCAGTAAGTTATAGTGGACTAGTCACTGGCCATTGAGGGCCTTTTGCCAGGTACTATTAACTATATAATCATAGTCTAGCAATATTAGCCTGTGCGGGTTTCGGCACGTGACAGACAGATAGAAGACCTGCGGGACCTTGAATTTCTATGGGCTGCTCTGCAACCCGTATATCCATCCCTTCTTTGCATCATTACATCTTCTCGGGATGCCACCACCAAGAATGGCGGGTGGCCCATCTGAAGGAAAGGTGGAGGAAGTGATCGAATGCTGGAAAGCATAAATGCCAGCTGCTGCTTGATAGATTCCTTCTGGGCCTCGTGAGGTGTTTTCCAGTGGTCATTGAACATAAAAAGCTACAGCGCCCAGCTTGACGGACTCCGCGTATATCCAGAGACCGAAGTTGGGGAGGTTGCTGCTTGATGGAGTTCATCGTCGGGATATGGTCGATGTTGATGCCCACCCCCTTTCTCGAGGGGAAAATAAAACCTTTTGTTCCGCCATCGTGCGCAGCTTCCACCGTCTATTTCTGGGCTGAGGCCAAGTACAACGGTGGATCGATCACTTTTCCTAGCTGTTGCTCGATTAAGCCGCTGAATAATTGCGGCAAGGCTCCCCGCTCGGAGCCCTTCGCCAAGAAGCACATTGATTTGAGAGGAATTGGCTAAGAGCAGGCTAAGACCATGAAGAAACGGTGGCATCAGAAGGAACTTGTGAAGTCAAGCTGACATCTTGTGGCTCTCCATGTGGGAATAACCCATTGGCAAAAAAAAAAAAAAACATATTAGCTTGGGTTAAATCCTTTGATAATTTGCAATTCCTTACCAACGATAATTTAGCCAATCAAAAAGATGCGTATATGCCATTTGTAGATGATTCTCATTGGTTCTATAAAATTTAACATTATGCCTTAAATGTCCATTAGTATATGGGTTATGACAAACGCAATTGGCTGGCTGCTGCAAGGGGCCAGGAGAAAAGGGACCTCGAGAAAGGTAATTTTGTTCAGGAAAATAGTGTAGGAGCCTGAGGAGTTCTTCTAAGCTGTCATCCCAGCTCGATAAAGCAGCGCTCCTCCTGCGCTCCTCCAGGACTAGTGTTCAAGAGTGTTTTGGGGGCATCCAGACTCCCTCTTGGTTATGGTGATATTACGTGCTTGGAAAGAAGAGAATGTCCCCAGCCAACGATTCTTGCCATAGATTTATATTTATCCTTGTTATCTATTGAGGGTTAGATTTTGCACCATCGCTGTTTACTCGAAGGGTAGTTAACGCACCCATGGGTCTTACGTACAGTAAGTCGTACTTGGGATGTTGAGTAACAGCTACACAAGTAACAAGCAGCAGCAAGGCTTCATCAAAACCCAATCTTGTGATCCCCAAACTGTGACGATAGCTCTGTCAAGTGCGTTTATATTTCCAACACAGGTAGCTAGTAATAGTAGTATATCGATATGAGATGCATGACTCCAAGGAATTCGTGCACCGTCCGGGGGAAAAAGAGGGACGACACTGAGCTTTGAGATATTCGGGGGATAGAAGGAGATAATCTACCTCTGATGTCGGACGACACCATTGAACGGACCGGGTCTTTTGTTCGGCAGCGTAGCTCCATCTTCACGAAGCCCTGGCATGTGTTGGGCCTTTTCTTTTTCTTTTCCTTTTTATTGCTTTTCTCTTTTCTTTTCTTTTTCCTTTTCTTTCCTTTCTGTTTTTCTTTTCCATTTTTAGCACGACCAACAATATCCAGTTACCGAACTAGACTGGAATCCCAACAGAACTCATCTCAACAATGGTAGATTTCGACATTTTAGATGATAGACAATGATTTCTACATTAGCTTAGGGGGGAAAACAACTGGAAACCTGAAAAGAGTAAGCGAATTTCTATTTGCCCCGTGATTGAGCGATGAGTCTGTCACCGTTGTTGACCCGGCAGGGAAGGCTATGATCTTGTTGGACATTATTCCAAGAAGATGCTCCCAGGATCGTGGTCAAGACGACGCTAGATAGAAGATTAGCACATAGCGTTTAAGGCTTGCACAGACAAAATGTGGTGCATCAGGTTCACCGAAAAAGTTGTGTTCTGCCGTACACGAAAACAAGGTAAACTAAGACACAGAATTAACTAATGCTTGAACTGTCCAGATCAAAGCCGGGGAATATGTTTCCAGATTCTCCAGTTAATGAGATTGGAGGAGGGAGGGGGGGGGGGGGGGAATAAAGGCCAGGTTCTAATATCATCATTATTGACTTTTTTTGACAGCTGATGTTCAAGAGTTATGAGGTTCAACAACGATGATATCGCGTTGAAGGGTGGCAGACCGGAAAGCAGCAGGCGGGCGTTACAACGAGCCCTTCATCGCGACAGCCTCGATTGGAACATTACTCGCTTCATTGTCGAGGCCGGGTTAATCAGCATGCCTTCCACCACGTATTGTGACCCTGTAATTAAGGCATACAAATCTCAAGGGAGGAGTTTAATGCGGAATATCGAGAGGCTGTTCTGCAGCACAAGGTTGCAACGGGTTGGAGTAACGTCGTGGTTCGGCGACGGCAGCTTGCTTTAATTCAAAAATTGTTTGCTCCAAATATCTAACAAAGTGAGCCATGGGGTATGCAAGTCTGCATAAGCCTGTTTCTTTCATCGCATTGACAGAGTTTACTCCATGCTCCGTGCAATAGGAACTGACCTGAAGCAAATAATACGAAAAATATACAAACGTGTTCAAAGATCATTTTTCAGTCAAGTCTCGGCTTTTGCATGACGGAGGATGAGTCAGCGCCTGTGAATTGCCGAAGTTACACCGTCTTCTATATTCAGTAACATTGGTATCAGTGCAATGTTCAATACATACAGTACAAGCACAGCACAGTACAGTACAGTACAGTACCTGGGGGTTGTTATGCCAGCATAGAGCCAACCACAAGGTTCAACAAGCTGGTAATCTGGGGAAAATGTGCCGTAGTTGTTATACTCACCGCTTGCCTGCCTGTACTTTTTGTGCGGAAATTTAGCTAACATTCTATAATTATGCCGCCATTCGCTCACTAAATCAACTCACTCGACTCACTTCACTAATCCTACCCTCAACTCCCCTCCTATCCTATATCATATTGATGCCCTCTTTCACCCACTCTTCTTCCCCTGGTTTTCTCTTTTATCGCTTTGTGTTGTGGATGCTATAGACTGCTGTGCTTGTGTCATCTCTTGTCGTGCTCCCCTGTTAAGGCCGTCGCATGTCGTCAAGGTGCCTTCTCTGGTTACCGCTGTCCAACACCCACACGGTACTCACCAATCCCTTGTTGGCTCCATTTCGTTCTCCATCATACCCCAGAGCGGTTTCTCCACCTCTTATTACTGCCTCTACAGTCGCTGCCATCATCTCGCCTTGTCTGCTTCTTGTTTCCCCCGCCATCTGCTCTTCTGCTACTCGCCACTTATTCACCTCCGCCTTGTCTCCCCGTTTCTCGACACAATCTGCTCCCTTACCCTCTTTTCCAGAACAACACCAAAAGCACCACTACACTATGACAGCCGTTGAACGCCTTGCTGATGTTCTCGAGAAGCCCTCTGTTGATGATCGCTCTTATCGTGTTATCCGACTCCCAAATAAATTAGAGGCTCTGCTTGTTCACGATCCCGATACTGACAAGGCAAGTGCTTCGGTTAATGTGAATGTTGGCAATTTTTCAGACGATGATGACCTACCAGGAATTGCTCACGCTGTAGAACACGCTCTTTTTATGGGAACAGAAAAGGTGGGTGGTTCTTTAGTCTTCTCCTCCAGCTACTCAATAAATTAGCCATCTATGTATGGACTGGTTCTATATGTACAAGGACCCAGGCTAATCGTGCCATGCAGTACCCAAAAGAAAATGCCTATAATCAGTACCTGGCGGCACATTCAGGCTATTCAAACGCATATACAGCAGCAACAGAAACAAACTATTATTTCGAAGTAGCTGCCACAGCGACTTCCCAATCCAAAAGTTCACCGGAGATTCCTCCAGCTACTGCTGCATTTCCCGCAGAGGTGGAGCCACTGACCGATGGCCTTTCTAAACCGCCTTTCCCTAGTATTGCAGACAGCGCAGCATCCTCCTCCAATGACTTGGTTCCCCCGCTTTATGGCGCTCTTGATAGATTTGCCCAGTTCTTCATTGCTCCGTTGTTCCTTGAGTCTACTTTGGATCGCGAGCTAAGGGCGGTAGACTCGGAGAATAAAAAGAACCTTCAGAATGATGCCTGGAGACTTCTGCAACTCAACAAATCGCTTTCAAATCCCAAGCACCCTTACCACCACTTCTCAACAGGAAATTTGAAAACCCTAAGGGATGGACCTCAGTCACGTGGTATAAATGTACGGGACGAATTCATACGTTTCTACGAAACGAACTACTCTGCAAATCGTATGAAACTAGTTGTCCTTGGACAGGAATCTTTGGATGAGCTGGAAGGCTGGGTTGCGGAATTGTTTGCCGACGTCAAGAACAAAAGCTTGCCGCAAAATAGGTGGGATGATGTTCAACCGTTTACATCAGAGAATTTGCAGAAGATCTGCTTCGCAAAACCAGTCATGGATAGCCGGTCTTTGGACATGCTTTTCCCTTACCAGGATGAGGACGATATGTATGAATCAAAGCCCTCCAAGTATATCAGCCACTTGATTGGCCATGAAGGACCCGGTAGTATTCTTGCCTATATCAAAGCGAAGGGTTGGGCATACGGGCTTTCTGCCGGTGCCCTAGCTCTTTGCCCAGGCTCTGCTTTATTCACCATCTCTGTCCGTCTTACAGAAGATGGTCTGAAACATTATGAAGAAATTGTTAAAGTCATTTTCCAGTACATCTCCTTGATCAAGTCACGGGCACCTGAGGAATGGATTTTTGACGAGATGAAAAACCTTGCAGAGGTCGATTTCAAATTCAAACAGAAATCTCCGGCAAGCCGTTTCACAAGCAGCCTTAGCAGCGTCATGCAAAAGCCCTATCCGCGAGAATGGCTCCTCAGCGGCCCAAGCTTGATTCGGAAATTTGACGAACAAGCTATCAGACGTGGCCTCGACTTTTTCCGAGCGGATAATTTCAATATTGAGCTTGTTTCTCAAACTTATCCAGGAACCTGGGATTCTACCGAAAAATGGTACGGTACTGAGTACAGAGTCGAGAAGATTTCTAGTGATATGCTTTCCCAAATCGAGCGTATTCTACAGGCTCCGTCAAACAACCCGCTACCGGAACTTCACCTACCGCATAAGAACGAATTCGTTCCAACACGGCTCGAGGTTGAGAAGAAAGACGTGCTCGAGCCAGCAAAGAAGCCTACGCTTATCCGGAATGACGACCGTGTCAGGGCATGGTTCAAAAAGGATGACACATTTTTCGTTCCTAAAGCAACGCTTGAAATCACTCTTCGGAATCCGTTGGTATACGCAACCCCTGGTAATAATGTCCTTACCAAGATAGCATGCGGTTTAATCCGGGATGACCTTCAAGAGTATTCCTATGATGCCGAGCTGGGTGGACTTGATTATAGTTTATCGGCGAGTGTTTTTGGTCTCGAGGTGACCGTTTCCGGCTATAATGACAAGATGGCAGTCCTCTTGGAAAAGGTACTCCATAGCATGAGAGACTTCAAAGTTAAGCCAGACCGTTTCAAGATAGTTAAAGACCGGATGACCAAGGGCTTCTCCAATGCCGAATTTCAACAACCATACCATCAAGTTGGAAATGTGACCAGGTACCTGACAGCAGAGAAAGCATGGATTAATGAGCAGCTTGCTGCTGAGCTGGAGCACATCGAAGCCGAAGACGTGGCCGCTTTTTTCCCGCAACTACTCCGCCAAACCCATATCGAACTTCTGGGTCACGGCAATTTGTACAAGGAAGATGTATTGAAAATGGCAGATTTGATTGAATCTACATTCCATGCCCGCCCATTGCCCAAGTCTCAGTGGCACATGCGACGCAACATAATCTTCCCTCCAGGCAGCAATTTCGTCTACGAGAAAACGCTGAAGGACCCAGCAAACGTAAACCACTGCATTGAATATTATTTATTTGTGGGAAGCTTGATGGACCCGCAGCTGCGTGCCAAATCTCTCTTATTCGGTCAGCTTACCAACGAGCCAGCATTTGACCAACTCCGAACACAGGAGCAGCTTGGGTATGTTGTATGGAGTGGTGTGCGGTATGCAGCCACGACGCTGGGCTATCGCGTTATTATCCAGAGCGACCGAACCAACCAATACCTGGAGACTCGTATTGATGCGTTTTTAGCCGGCTTTGCAGAGACATTGGATAAGATGACGGGGGAGGAGTTCGAGGGCCACAAACGCAGCCTCATCAACAAACGGTTGGAGAAGCTGAAGAACCTGAACTCCGAAACGGGCCGGTTCTGGTCGC
The DNA here is from genome assembly GCF_000150735.1 of Paracoccidioides brasiliensis. Taxonomy (NCBI): domain Eukaryota; kingdom Fungi; phylum Ascomycota; class Eurotiomycetes; order Onygenales; family Ajellomycetaceae; genus Paracoccidioides; species Paracoccidioides brasiliensis. The sequence goes on from NW_011371360.1 coordinate 105,348, forward strand.
ATATCGGATCGGAGTACTTTGACTTTTTACAACACGAAACAGATGCAACGATAATTGCAGAATTGAGTAAGGCGGAGATGATCGAGTACTATCACCAATATATCGATCCAAGTTCCCCAACTCGTGCTAAGCTTTCGGTGCACCTAGTCGCACAATCTCAAGCGCATAAGGCTGTCGGATCCGATGCTACGACGGAAGAGCGAAAGGCGAAGCTTGTGGAGCAGTTGTCGGTTATCCTATCCTCGTCCTCGATCGAGTTCGATAACAACAAGTTCAAGTCGTCGTTTGCCAATGTGGAAATAACCAATTGCAATAGTGAAACTAAGGATGCTATCATGTCTACGATCAAGGGTTTCCTGGAAGCCGAAGTGAAACTGGACGATGAGAAGGTTGCCAGCATTGTCGGCCCGACAGCCAACGTCCTTGATGAACTGCTGCAAGTTGTTAGCATTGTGGCGTCGCTTGAGGCAGACAAAGTTGCTAACGGGGTTGCTAATGACACTGTGATGACAAAATCTCAGAGTGTGAAACCGACGTACATCACCAACGTTCCTGAGTATAAGGCACGCCTTGAGATCAGCACCGCTCCGGCACCAATCGTGGATCTGAGCGAATTCGAGGAGGTCGATGCGAAGTTGTAAACGCAGGCGGGGTTGTGTCCACTTTATCAAGCAAAACGGCGGGGCATATTCTTGCTGGGTATGTTTAGGAACTTGGCCCCTGGGGCGTAGGTAGCATGGTACTGAGCGACGTGCGTTTCTTACGATTTTGGTTCTTGGTGACTTGGCAGTTGGGTTCAGAGCTTTTGGCAGGTTTTCGGAATTGGGAATCAATCATTGACTTATTATTTAGGCATTATTTTATTTTGAAAGTTAGATACTCTTTTACATGTTGCTGATACCTTTCTCACGATAGCTTAAAGAAAGATTTACATCCCTTACAAGAACTCGTATAATACATACTGCGTAGTTAACTAGACAATTAGTTAAATGATGAATTCAAGGCGATTCTGCGATGTGTTGATTCCAAACAGGAACTAGTTGGGCCTCCTAATCACATGATTAACCGTCTCCTGTTGACGGATAATAGATATTCCGCTGCTTCCACCGCAACGCGCATAAACCTCCTTCCCAAGAGCTTAGCTATCAATGAAGTAACGATGAAAACGAGCAGTCAATGATTTATGTTCAGCCTTATTCTGTTTTCACGAAGTGCCTGCTCTCTCTCCATAACAGCTCTCAGGTCCAGAGACTCGTATAGCCCATCCAACTAACCGCATACGGAGGAGCATATCCGGAGCACTATCCGTTCGGAATTGAGGAAAAGGATTGCGGAGCAGGACACGCGCCAGCGACAATGTCGACAGTGACCGCAACGGCACTACAGAGCTCAGCTCCGTAAGTCCCTTGTCGCGCATTTTACCCATGGTGTTTTTTCTGCTTTACCTGCGGGATGCTCCTTTGCGGTTTCGTGTTTTTCTTTTTATCATCAAGCAATCATTTACTGTACTGATTATCTTCATGCAGCCCCATCCTCCCGCAAGGCTTTTCAGCTAAGCAGCCGCCCACAATCCGACTATACCCACTTTCAAACTACACATTCGGAAACCAAGGAAACGCAGCCCGAAGAAGACCCATCTGTGCTGGCGCGGCTAAAGCGGTTGGAGGAGCACTATGAGCAGTATGGCATGCGCCGCACGTGCGAGGGTGTTTTGGTATGCCATGAGCACAACCACCCGCATGTGCTGATGTTGCAGATTGCGAATGCTTTTTTTAAGCTGTACGGTACCTTATGACGTCCGAAACTAAATGTGGAGTAGTTATTGATATATGGCAGGCCAGGTGATTACCTCCACCACGATGATGATGAGGTGGAAGGGTTCAAGGCCCGGCTGAACGAACGATTGGCCCCAGTTGGTTCACAATTTTCCGGCAAAGGGGTGAACGACGAGTGGGAAATAGGCGACACGCTGGCGCAATGGTGGCGGCCGAATTTTGAGACGTTCATGTACCCGTTTCTGCCAGGGCATGTGACGCGGCCGAAGGAGTGCAAGAAGTTGTATTTCATCCAGCTTCCAAAGAAGAGTATGCCTTTTTTTTTTTTTTTTCTCCTGTATATTTTCCATACTTATTTGTGTATCTACATGTTTTAATACTGACTATATCATGCAAAACAGAGGTCCTATCTGTGCCGAAGAACATGAAACTACTCGCCGTGCCGCTGTTTGAGCTGTACGATAACACAGCACGGTATGGGCCGCAGCTGTCAGCAATCCCACACCTTCTGTCACGGTATAACTTTGAGTTTGTAGATGAAAATGACAATGTGGTTGCGGTGACGCCGGGGGAGCATCCGGGCGGGGAAGTACCGCAGACCAAGGTGCTACTGAGTGGGGACGAGGGTAGTAAAGGTTCAAATAAGAATGGGGCCGGGCAGGGAGATACGGGGATGGGAGGGTTGGAGGGGCAGTGATGTAACTAATTCTTCTTCCCCTTCTTCTGCTTCTTCTCTTTTCTATACAGTTTTTTTTTTTTTTTCCAGCTTTTTATTTTGAATGGGTAATTTCGGCGTCGTGAGGTAGAATATCATATTCACATTCAATGAGCGAGAACATTAAGAACCTGGATAGTTAACTAAATTAGTCAAGTTACTTGATATAATCCAGATCAGATTCATATCAAGTTCCAAGTTTGCTGTGTCATTAGTATCAAAACTCCAACATATTCAAAATATGTTTTTAAGGTTCAGCAAGAGCAAGCTAATCAAGCCTGCTGTGATTTCATCTTATTGAAGCTCATAAATAAGCTGTGCTACACATCCAGTCAGCTTTTTTAAATCATTTTTTATTTGTATTATTGGATTTCTGTGGAGTTAAAAGAGGGGATTTGATTGATGTTGATATATTCTGATATTTCTGTCTCCTGGAGATGTGATTCACGGATGAATGACACATCACTTTATATTCAAATAAATATAATGTCGTGATTATCTTACTGTACATATCAAAGGGGTATCTTTTCTTTAAGAATTAGAGATAGTCAAATAGAAGAATTAACCTGTACATTATTCTTATCCACTTCCTCTTTGAGCATTTGTATCTGTATATTAATCATATCATATTGCGTGAATCACGTACTACTGCTCCGTATTCTACCAAAGATATTGACGCTCTCTTACCCGTACTCCACCCCCTTCCCGCGTACACCATCACCCACTTCTCACGACGCCCAACATCTGAAGGGATATCGGAGCGCGCAGGAGCATTCAGGAGACTGGATGGGAGATGATGGCGGGTCACCCCGGCAAGTCTGAAATAGAGGCCGCGGGTAGAAGCACACAAAATCCTTTCGGATGTTGCGTTGGGGGCGAGGGTGGGTTCAGTCCATTACCACTCGGTACTGTTTGTTCCATAATCCATACCATTTATTGAACTTCCAATTTGATTACTTAGGTTAAGTTAATTGTTTCATCCATTTTCCGCCACGCGGTTTCGGCTATCTCCCCAGCCCTCCGCAAAATCGCCTCCCTCACCCTGTTCCCAAAATCGGAGTCAAATACACCATACTCTCCACCAAGCCTCCCCACCGCCTCCAAAGGAACAGACAGGTACTGTTGCAGTTCATCTGGAATCCAGCAGCTAATCTCAATCAACCAGCGCATCTGCGGTAACATCAGCTGTGGAAATCTTGCCCGCAGCGGAATTGCGCGTGAGATAATCGGCAACATAACCGTTTGTAGCGCCGTAAAATGCATAAACGGTATCAGAAAAGCTTTACTTTTGCGCACTGGCGCCAATATCGAAATAATATGCTCCTGGAAGCTCGATTCGTCCATCGAGCACCACACTACATATGTATCCTGGAAGTGTATAAATGCATCAACCCACGCACGTCTCCGCAATGCCTCCAGAGCCGTAAGAATTAAGTTCATGATACTTCCAGTCCCAATCGTGCTGGAGGAGCGGTGAGAGCGCTCTCACCGCAACTGTCATGCACTGGATGGTGGGCATGTCCATGGCTACGAGACTAGCTTCGTCATCGCCATTATTGTTGCCGTCGACAAGATGAGGGTATAGAACGTACATATCTGGATCTTTCACGTTCAAAGGTAAGGGTCCTGAGTTCCGCGTTGTAGTGCGCCGAGAGATGGTTGTCGAGACGTCCGCAGCCGCGCACTAGGATGAGGAAATCGGTGAAGCCGTCCATTATGTGGCTGGATTGGACAGCTAGGGCATAGCAGGTTGCTAACATGGCGTTGAGTTCGTGGGTTTGGGTGCTGGTAGCCGTTGGTGAAGTATCGGTGGTGGAATGCAGTTGCTGGTGATGCTTTCCAATTGCTTCATGCAGTCCGCGCAAGGCGAGGCCGCGGTGGGATACCATGGCCGTATATAGCTAGGGGAGGTTTCAAGACCCGTGTTTACTGTGTTCATGAGAGAGAGGTGTGAGGTGCCAAGGGAGAGGATGGCGTGCATTAGGTACTCGTGCTTCGGCGATCGAGATCAGTTCGGAAAGCCAAATATATGAAGCCGGAGAAAAAATCTGGTTTACCTGGTGAGCAAGCTGGGGTATATATCATTTACCCAAACCCCATCACAGCCAAACGGCAGATACGGATGTGCCGCAATCATGTAATGGTGGAAGAAACGCATATCCTCGATCGTGAAGGATGCCGGAAGGAGCTGAAGAACGCCAATGGGCCTAATGAAAGATGAAAACAACGGCGATGGCGGCGTTGTAAGCCAAAAGACAGCAGCAGAACGATTCTTTTTGCTATGATCTGGTATCAACCGGCGTGCGACTTGCTGCTGTGATTGCAATTTGAATTGCACGGGATAGACGCAATCAAGCTTCCTTGCCGTACAGTTCTTGCATATCGGCCGCGTCTCGGGACACTTCTCATATATACACATGTAAGTATCTAGAAATTGAATGCAAATATATGCAGGGTTTCCATGTATCTACGTACCTTTACCTTGCGCGCCTTACAGCTGTAGCAGCCAGCGCGGGATTTGGTATGAGGTTTCCTACTCTTGATAGGAGTCGCCCGGGTAGGACCCTGCTCGATTTCTGCCATGATTCTTTGCTTGTCAATTGACAGGTTTTTAAGAATTGTCTGTTCATGTTTCCCAGGTCCTGAAGACGAGCTTATAAATCATCATGCTTAATATAGAAGTTCGATGTTAGAGGTGTAGTTGAATCCCTCCCAGGTTGTCTGTCGTCAGCTTTTGGAATTGACTCATTTAGTCTGGTTTGACGTAGACAGATACGAGAACTAGGCAACTCTTTTAACTTGCAGAGCTGGAGCCGGCGACTCTGGGCCTCGAGTAGATGAAGAAAGCTAGGAACAATAAAATTAATTAACGTGCAGATCGACTGAGGGATCAGGGGATTCAAGAAGTCGTATCAGAGATTGCGCGCGGCAGGTAAGAAAGTCCTAGTAAAAATTAATGCATTAATTTTGTCTCAATGAAAATGAGAACGCAGTCTTTCTGCGACTTTCGCACTCTTTTATTTCCAAGAGTTGTCGAGGTTTTCGCTCCCTTCTGACACTGTTCCAGCTCACAGATTCACTGTCACTTAGAAGTTCGGTGTCCATGAATCAGGTAAAATGACTACCATACCATTAGTTATCAGCAATTCCCCCCTGATATTCACGTATGAGGCCCGCCGGAATCCTTCTGACCAATTATCCACAGACTAAACAAGATATTTCTAACTCTAGATACACATCAATCGATTAAAACCGACGTTGGGAAGCACACAAATCACAGCGTCATTAGGAATTATAATGGAGCTGGAAATCTAACAAGTAACGTCATAAAATATGGACAGGGAAGAGAACATAAAAGAAAATCGGAAGAGAGAGAAATCATAAAACAGGAAATAAATCAAGAAATCAAAATGAAAAAAAAAAAAAAATCAAAACTCCACGTAAGTTTCCCAAACAATACAAGAGCGAGAGAAACATAGGATGAATCAAACCCACCTCCCCATCCCGTTTGAACCCTCAGGCAAATGCCCCCACAAGCGCCATAAGTATCATCCCAGCTGCAACGGCAATGCACGCCTCAACCCGACTTTTCCCCTTCAACGTCTCGTAACTCCTATCACTCAAAAAATCCTCCGCCAACAACTCCACCAGTCCCGCAAACAGCAACAACCCACTACTAAACGCATTTGTCATCCCCACCATCAGCAAGCCTGTCGTGCTGGCTGGATCGTACAGGTTATGCAAACCCAGGCCAATCGCCTGGCCAAGGGGTGTAGTAGCACCGTAGGCAAGTGCCATAAGCCACGGTTTGGGAGACGAGGCGGAGAAAAGGGTGGGGATCAGAGAGGAGATGCGCGCGCCCAGAGCGAAGCCTTCGAAGGTTTGGTGGAAGGAGATGGCGACGAGGAGGACGACGAAGGAGGTTCCTGTGGCGACGCTGAGGGCCATACCTATGAAGACGCTGTGGAAGAGGATGCCTGCTTCGAGGAGGAGGCACTGGAGAAGTTGCTTTTGCGGGTTTTGGGAAGCACTGACGCCTTGGGAAGAGAGGTGATGGTGGTGCTGATAGCGGTTATTGTGGTTGGAGTAATGGTGAGCGCGGGTGTCGTCGTAGTTGGAGGAGCTGTCGGGGTACGGGTCTAGTTCTTCGAGATCGAGATTTTCGTCGTCTCCGTCTTGGGGCTTGGGGAGCAGAGGGGTACTCCCTTCCTCCACACCCAAGCCATGCGACGGGGAGCCAGATTTTGGTGGAGAATCGGGGGGTGAATGGTGTGTATCGCGGACTTTGCCTAATCGAACCCCTACGCGGCTATCACCGTTTATTAGAGGCGTTGCACCAGTCTCATGATTTGGGGCCCCCTCGTCAATCAGCGTATCATATTCACTCCCATGAACATGTTTCGCGCCTCTGATGGCGAACAACATTTCGATAGTTACAACGATCATGACTGCAACCATCGCGACTAGACCAGCAGTTGCTGGGTAGCCCTTGTTCCAGAAGCTGGGTAGACATGGATGAGTTAAGGACATGAAAGCGGTTGGGAGGAGGTGGATGAAGGCGGTAGCAATCAGAACTCCAGTGCCGAAATGTCTAGATAAGAAGAGGAAGTGCCTGGGGATGGGGAGGTGCGGGAAACGACGGGCGATAATTGGGAATGAGCATGCTGGACGCGGTGATAGATGTAAGCAGCTAGATAATATGAATTGAAGCCAAAGAAAAAAGTCCAGGAGGGTCAACTGGATAACTAACCGAATGTACTGACCACCAAGATCAGTATCAATGCTGCAACGTGTAGCGGCGTGTTATATGACCCGGTCCTCACACCACTACCACATTTTGAGCCGGTTGATGTGTCTCCGTCTGCGACGTCGTTGTCCGCTCTAGTGCCAACATATCCTCGCCGTTCCAGCTCCGCCTGGATGATCGCAAGGGGAATATTTGTCAACGATGGCCCTACATGGTGAAATAGCCGTTAACCAAAGATTCCTCCCCTATTCTCTGGATCCATGCCAAATAGCAAAATGCATAGAGAGTAGCGACAGATTCCGGAATACATGTCACACGTACCTCTCGTTGAGTCCCCGGGACCTCTGTTATAATCGCCTCCATCCACCGCAATCATAATTGCCAGCTAAAAAACGTCGTTATTGAAAAATATCCCAGACTGTGCACTCCACCACATCCATGGCCCGTCCTGCCAGACAATTTGCCTTTTGTTTGTGTTTTCTCCTGGATAATTTTCCCTCGTCGTAATCACCATCGAAAAGTGAAATATGGCACCTGGCTGACAATGCCTCTCGCTCCCGCCCACTCAGGCTCTCCTCTTCCACTTTACTCCGTGTCTCCTCCTAACCAATAACCTGCTGTCGTGAGTGCCGTGTGTCTTCCCTGCGGTAGTTGTTCAGCAGTGTATAGTCGTCCCTCAGACCCAACTTCAGTAAAGCGGAATCAAAAGGAACAAAGGTAAGTCAACAACGACAACGGTTGGTCGGTTTTGAGGAGTCCCTTCAGTCTTGCCCAAATTTCCGGTTCCAAAGAACCCACCCGTAAACTTGAAGCTTGTTCGTAGTCGTTAATCACAGCCGTGCACTTGGCTGAGGGTTGACTTGGCGTTGGAGACCGTTCGGACGACGGAAGCAGCCAGATTTTCACTCAGCTAACGGCACCCTGGTTGGGAGGAAACTGGCCGTCGATTTTACCAGCACAAGTAGTTACCTCACACAACTCCACCAAGGTGCGGAAAAACGGGGACGTGCGAAATGACGGGCTGGTGTTGTTGCGTTATTGCTTCTGCTGATGCTTGTAGGGGTGCTTAGCCTCGGAGTATTATTTGCCAGTAAATTAGGGTCAGGAATGGATGAGGATATTTTCATTGGAACTCTCTCGACGGCATAGATGATGAGGTGATAGGTGATAGATGATTCGAATAGAGATAAGGATGGGATGAACTTGGAAGACTGTTTCAATGGCCCCCGCCGGCATCGTGAAAAGAGAGCGAGTTAGTCATGTTTAAGTTGAGTTAGATACATGGCTCAGAGATCTGTTTTTACCAAAAGACAACAACAACCTCAGAACTTCAATCTCAGACCCACTCTTCTAATATAACAAGCAGGGATACACAGCGGGCGTGGTTTGAGCTGGCTTTACTATATATATTCTTTTACAAATCTCGCTCCAATTTGCTTCTACGAAACTAATAACTGACCAAAGTACACAAACTACAAGAAGGGTACAGCGCACCGATGGGAAAACTACAAAACAAAATAATCTCTCTCATTCATCGTGATATTGGTTTATATGTGGCATTTTCAAGAAGAAAGGAACTGAAATTACAAATAACATAGCTGAACAAACAGATAAACAACAAGAGAGAAATAGAAAAGGGTATACAACAAGCCAGCAAGCCCGGGTCGGCGGGGTTTCATCCTCATCTTCATTTTCCGTTTGTTGGTTTTTGCGCATATATATATGTGTGTGACAAAAGATGGGCAAAGATTCATTTACACGAAGGAAAATTTTTGGAAAATGATGAGCTCCTCTGTTCCGTTGCGGGTTTTCAGGTTCAAAAAGAGTTGAGGAGAAGATTAATGGGAGAGAGACGATATGAACCCGCAGGACAGGTGTATAGACATGGAAAATCGATCACATATCACCTGCCTGGTCAAGAGTTGTCGTTCCAAAAATCAGACCCAGAGGAAGGCCCGCTTTGCCCCAGAAGACACGGGAGACGAGGGAGGCCGTGTCAAGCACCAGTGATTTCGCTTCGCAGCGATATATCCGGTCGATCAATTCCGCATGCTATTTGTTGCCATGACCCCATCTCTCCAAACCCAAGCACCCAAACCCGACAAGAACATTCTCCCCCCCAGGAAGAATACAAACAAGCCAAAAAGATATAAAAGAGAAGCCAAAATCACCCCAGGTCAACCCTTCAACCCTCCCTGCAACCTCTTCAACTCAACGCAAAAGTCGACGCACTCTCCGCCTCCTCCAAAATCGACGCAACATCCTTCCCATCGAGTGTCGGCTTAAACTCAAAGGAATCTTCCAGAATCTTAATATGTACTGATCTCCCCTCATTGTTGAAGACGACAGCAAGCTTGATGGGCGCCTGTGTTGGGCGCGTGAAGTAGTTGCTATCGCCACCAGAGAATGCTGCCGTGCAGCGTGGACTTGGCACGCATGTTGCCTGCATCGAGCACTTCGAAGATGTCCAGCTCACCGCATCCAGATTTCCAGCAGGAGCAGTCGGCTTTGCCGTATTGGAGGGTGCGTGGGATGGCGGCGTTAAGGATCCAAGCGGCGGGCATGTCTTCGTTCCACCCGGTTTTGCCGGTGAGGGGCATGGAAAATTCGACGAGGAAGATTTTGTAGTCGCCATCGAAGCCGTCTGGGATCGATAGGGGGTGTTAGTGGTTTGATATAGAAAATCTTTTGGGGGTTTGGGGTTGCTTTCATCTTTCGAACAATGGGGAAAAACATACGGTAAGCAACAGTGCCCTCACGGACGGTACCGCAGTCGCCATTGCAGACCTTGTCAGTCATGATGATAACTTCCTTATTGTCCGGGATCATCTTCGTCTTAAGGACCTTGGGGCTATCGGATCCAGAGCATCCGTCCTCGGAGGCGTAGGAGAGGGAATTTCCAAGCTCACTGCATTACTCTTAAGTCAGCAAATTAAAAAGTGGAAGAAAAAGAAGAAAAAAAGAGCAAACTTCCATCCCCAAAACAACATCGCAAATGCTGGATGAGAAAACACATACTAATCAAAAACACCAGATCCCTGACCACCGTTATGATTCAAGAACGTAAGGCCATCCGTGACACCAGAGTCCGCATTATAATAACCCTGACGACCCCACTTACCGGAGCCAGGGTTAACAACAGGCGACGATTTCTTAGGAGGGGTCGTTTTGTAAGAAACACCAGCAGCTGGAGCGCCTGGGGCCTGGGTTGGGGCCGCGTTCGCACCAACTTGATCCTTGTAGAGCCAGGAGACGACCTGGCCATCGATGGTTGCGGTGACATATTGGTCGCCGCGGCGCTTATGTTGGTGGCCATGGCGGCGCTTGTGGATGCTGGGTTTCACTTCGCGTTTAACTGGGGCGCTGTATTTGGTGCCTGCGCCGGAGCCGGAGCCTGAACCGGGCGAGTAGAAGGCGAATTGCTTCAGGATGAGCGGACCGCGGAAGTGCCAGGAGACCTGTTCGTGGGTCAGTTCGTTAGTCCGCAGTTGAATATGCACGAAACAAATATATATATATATATGCAAAGCATATCCCTTTTTCTCTATTTTCCCTCACATCTCCCCCCCCCCCCCCCGTGTTATGGTTAAGGGACGAAAACATTTCCAAAACAACTGGGAATAGTGCGCTAACGGAAACAAATAACCCCCCCCCCCTTATTTAAAGGAGCCAATGTCCGCTATATCCTTTGGCTTGGACGAGCAAAGCGCCGCCATTCATGGAGGTGATTTCATTGTAGGTGCCTCGGAGCCGAAGTTTGGTGTAGGTGATGGACTTGACGGCGGAGCAGTCCAGTTTCCGCCAATCTCCCTTGGCGGTCCGGGGGCGCAGGCTTGGGCGGAGACAGAGGAGAGGGATGCGGCGAGCACGGCGCCAACGGCTAGAGAGGCGCGCATGTTTTAATGTGAGTTTTTTTTTTTTTGTTCTGGGCGGGCTTTTGGGTTTTGTTTGTGCAAGATGGTTGTTAGGACTGCGTGAGGCGGCCGCTGTCGTGTTAGCGCTTGGGTTCTAGCTTGACCGGATGATTCTTGTGTATGCATGGCATTGGGTTAATCGGGTGATATTGGGAGTTGAGCAGAAGGTGTACATTGAAATGAAGACATTGTTGTGCATGCTTGGGAGTGTTTGGATGTGTTGGATATGGATGTCGGGCGCTTGCGATGTATTGTGATAGGGGCCAGGGGGGAGGATTTTGGAAGGATGGATCATAACACATCGGTGAGCGCCTATTGACTCGGGGTGCAACACACGACTCTCGATTCTCATTTTCCATGAATGCAAGAAATACAGATTGGAAAACGGGAGAATAAGGAGGAGTTGGAATGGTATTATTGATTTATTGACGAGCGAGTGAATGGACGTTCCAGTGAATAAATACAAACACATACATCTCTCTGCTTGGGGCACTCACCTTTCAAGAGGGAATAAATCCACCAATACCAATCAATCCAAAATATATATATATAATAATAGTAAAAAGAACGGCTGGCGTTGGAAACAACCGCCGTAAAAATGAGTGACTGGAGAAAGAGAGCGTGAATATATTAGGGATTAGAACATGGAGAGGGGGGGAAGAGAGAGAGAGAGAGAGAGAGAGAGAGAGAGAGAGAGAGAGAGAGAGAGAGAGAGAAGGAAAACCTGGGGGTTGCAGCAAGCGAGGGTCCGCGGAGGGTTCTAACTCAGGTTTCCTGGGTAAAACCACGCCTAACATAGAAAGTAGAGATTGGAGAATAGAAAAAACGCAAGCGGAAAATTGGTTTTTTAGCCCCTTGTTTTGTGCACGGGAAGATCCGCAGAAATGCGGGAGGGGGCAGAGGGGGGGCCCCCAAGAAGAGAAGCCCTCACAGGATCACGTGACTATCTTCTCTCTAT
>NW_011371360.1:117556-164322 GCF_000150735.1 Paracoccidioides brasiliensis
CCAGCCATCATGAAACATCCCACCTCAACACCCCCATATACATTTATCACTCTCTACCCACAATCATACTACACTCCTCCCGACACACCAAAGTCCTTTTACAGGGTTGGCAGAACCCGCTCTTTTTTACTCGACTCCACCTTATTCTTAAAAACAACCCTCTTTTATATACCCCCCACCACAAGTAAGAATAAAACTTCCGTCCTCGTTTCTTCTCCTATTTATTGTTCTATTGGAAAAAGGGAGGTATCGGCTTAATTTTTTTTTTCTTAGTCAAAAAAAAAAAAAAAGCCCCTCACCCAAATAAATTCTACCCTCCCTTTTCTTACCCTGCCCCCGCCCAAAACCCACTCCCATTTTTTATATTCCCCCCCCAATTTGGGACGGGCGCCAATAGGGGGAGCCCAACAGGGGCTGGCGGTCATCTCTCACTTTTGTCGTTTACGGGCTGCGAGCAAGGGAAAAAAAAAAAAAGAAAAAAAGAAGAAGAAGAAGAACAAGGAGGAGGAAATACGGTAAGCCGGTTGTGCCTCTGCATCATCCCTCCATCCATCATCGGGGGCCCGCCCAGCTAGAGAAAGCCGCTTTCGAATCCAAAACTCACTAAAACCAATGTTCTCTTTCTTGTGGGGTTGCGAGCCGTCTGGGCTCTCCACATCCAAGGGTCAGTTTTTTCTCTTGTCTTTTTCTTTCTTGTTTTGTCCTTCGTTTTCCCTTTGCCTTGTGTGGCTAGAGCTTATGTGTGCCGCAGAGAGGGTTAACTATTCGGGGAGAGAATTATTTTATGGAGCAGGGGCCAAAGCCGAAATGGCCCATTCTACGTGCCAGAGCAGATGGTATCGATTCAGGGGGTCACAGTTCAGCATGTGGCAGCGTGGACAAGTAAGCACCTAAGCAGCCAACGTATTAACTATTAGTTACCCCGTCAGAGAAGCCATGTGTATGTCATAATTTTGGAGCATTAACTAACTAGATTGACTAGTTAATTAATTACTGGTGGTGTTTTTGAAGATGATAAACAGATGTCGAGGGCATGTTTTATGAGATATTCAAGAGTTCTTTCTTTTGTTCTTTTTCTTTCCGGAGGGGTAGGAAAGTGGTTATGGCGTACACAATGGGATGACCTGAAAGATAGTCAGAAGCCCAAGCCGTTGGGCTTTGAACAGCAGTGAACTGTAGGCGATGAATTATCACCGTCTCCACTGGCTGATCTGAAAGGTAATTTTGCAGATGTTATTCATGCAGCTTTTTATATGCCTGCCTATTTTACCACTTCACCTGGCCTGAAGTAAGCATGAAGCAAGTTTCAAATGGGGGTGAAAGAGAAAAAAACAAAAAACGAAAAAAAAAAAAAAAAAAAAAAATTCCCAACATCAACAAGTCAACGGTGCATAAACCCTGATACCATAGGTTTCAGGTACGTAACTTAGTGGAGAGTTTCTACTGGCTGGCAAGTATAAGATGAGATAATCTCATCAAATCAGCGCCAGGATATAACTAGTTAATAGCCCTTGCAGCCCTCCAATAAACTTGCTGATCATCATGATCACGGTCACAGACGGGCTGGCGACCAGATGGCGTAGGGTTTGGGGGGGAGGGAAGGAAATTGAGCATCTTGGAGATTGGAGAATTGAGATGGAGGCAAGCAATCCCATGGTTTCCACGTAATGTCTCGGGCACACATTTATTTAACTTGACGGCGTTGTCTGCAGTTGAGTTGGGTATTTGACTGACAGATGTCCCGGTGGCTGGTGCTCATTCCATATCCTTTGCAAATAGATGCATTAATTGTTCAGAAGCAGGTTGTTCAGTTTCTAAGTAGTTATGAAACCGGGCATTTTCCCTTCCCACATACATTTCCTCCATTGATTGGCATGATACCAGACCAACTTTGCCAAAAACAAACGCCTCTCTCCACCCTTGGTCCAATCGGAGCAAACCTGAATTTCACATAATACTCCTTTCTGGTCGGTAGCTCTTCGGTTCCAACATCTCCTCCCCGTGGTATATTACATATGTATAAACAAAGTAACCATGATTTCCAGATTTTTGTTCACTTATGCCACCATCTTTGTTAAAGTAGTGTAACCGACGACGATCGATCCACGGGTTCAACCCTAGCGTAGGGACGATCGTTGGGGCGTCGACCATCCAGATTAAGAAATAGAACAGAAAAATGAACGCCGATTCTCGAAAGCGGATCCTGGAGGGTGGGGAACAATTTGCTGCAAGAAACAGGGGGAGGAGCGCGACAACAAATGCACCACATGAAAGCGATCAACCTTGGGATGGAACGGGCACGGGCGGCGCTGGTTAAACTTCTCGTAGTAACGAGATGTTTTAAGCCGGCCTTATGATCGTTGCAGGTTGGTAGATATCCACGGATATAGGATATTTACCGCGAGCTTGATCCCCTAACCGCCGTCCGTATCTCGTTCTAAAATAAACTCCTCCAGGAGTGTAATGATCACTTGTTATGATTGTAAGAATAAACAAATAATTACACCACATTCAATCAATCAACTGGGAATGAGAGGATGAGAAGGGTTTCGGGTGGCCTTTTCTATTATCTTTCATGAAGGCTCATGCAAACACACATGCCTGAGGCAAAGTCCAACTCCTATGAAGCTGTCCTCTCGTCACATGGAATATCTTGAGAGAGACATGTCCTTCCAAGTTTCGTTTCTGTTGTTATCAGTCTATAACCCGGACGATATCATCTAGCGTGGTTCTGTACAAAATCTATAAATGAAACAGTGACGAGTGTCAAAAAGTCCCGAACATTGCTATAATTCTCTTCCTCAATAAACCAGGAAATAAACTACTCTCCCTACCAAAACCTTTCTTAGAAGGAAGGGGGGGGAAAAAAACACCCATCCATAGACAAGCTCCCTATTTCACACTGCTCTCCGGCAACCTTCCAGGCTGTGAAACTACGTAATCAAAGAGTAGTTCTTCCATAAGCGGGCCCTGCCCACAGTCATTGTGTAAATAGAGGCCAATCGGAGACTGTACCAGGGATTCGCGAGCTCCATTCCACCCGTTCAATCAGGTTTGGATGAAAGGGCTTCAGCTAAGGCCGCTTTACACCTTTCTATGCTTTCTCCGCTGATCACCCCTGGGGCCGCCACGGTCCTCAAGAAGTCCAAGACTTCGGGCTGTGACGGTGGAAATACGTTCTTCCTTGGGGAATTTATGGATACAGGGTGAGGTCTGAGGAATAGGCGTTAGAGGTAGGTTCTCTGAGCGCGGAGGGAAGGTTGTTGCGAGGGTAGGCACGGTATCAGTGTCATCCGAGATTCACCTTGAATCTGTATTGATTCAAGCAAATACCATGATGAAGCTATCTGACCCACTAAACTAAAGTCCAAGGACATCCACTGAGGAACGAGTGTATTTCCAAACAGAGTTATCCGGGAGGGCTATCAACAAGTGTTTGCATGGAAAGAATCTACCTTGCACCCCTCAGATAAGTTCAACATAAACACACGAAATGTGTGCGTGTTCAACAGGAATTTTCTTGAATGCAGTCAGCTTCATCGATTTTTCAACTTGGTCCACCCACGAGTCCCCTTTGGCCGGTGATTGTCGACCGTTTCCTCATCTGCGTGACTATCGTCATAAAGAGATTTGGCAGTGATGAAGCTCACGTCCGAAGCACTTGAGTAGAATTTTGAAGTCACAGTAACAGGTTCTTCTTCTTCCTTGCGAACCTGTTTTTGAGACTCTTCATCCTCCCATTCTGTTCGGTCGAGCAACTCCCACTCCGCACTCGCCATTTCCCCTAAAAGAGTGGATTTTAGTTTATCGGCAAGCTTGGTTGATGAAAGCAGTTTCCATTTTTTCATAAACTCTGTCCCTTCCGCACTTCCAAGGAACGAGTGCGCTGTTCCGTGAGAATAGTGGCCAAACATCGGGGATGATCTGGTTCGCTGGAGGTTGTTTTTAGGAGCATCTTTATTAGTGTCTTGGAGTTTTGCTTGGTTGTCTCGGGTTGACAGCACTCTCGTAATGGCTGACATCTGGGAAGGCTGTGCAACGAGTAGCATCCATAAATTGTGACCCACGTCGCAGATATTCTCCCAAGAATCGAAACCAATGTCTAAGCCTTGAGTACGACACACCCATGATATATCCCAGGCTAGCAGAGCAACACCCTCGATAAATAACCCATATGTAGCGGGATCTTCTTGTGCAAGCTTTGGCAAAGATTTGTTGATAAAAAGTGGTCGTGGACGTGGAAGTGGCCTGACATCGGCGGTTCGAGAAGCTGTCGGACTTGTCGAGGTTGACTGGTAAGGCGATGTGCCGGGAAATGTTGCCTTTCTGGACGAATACGAGGATGACGGTGAAAATATGGTAGGTAGAGGGTAATTCCGATGAGGTAGGGTTATCTCTGCAGGTAACCGCAGGGAGAGGTAATGCGAAACAAGGCATAGAAGATGGGAGATGTAGGTAAGGGAAGTGGTAATATGTGTATGATTTGCGCCTATAAATCCAAGTCAGCCATGATAGTAGGGCTATGTCTTCTAGAAATACCACACCATTTAGATCTCTGAGGTCGAAAATATTGACACCTCCAATAGTGTAGACAGTCACAAGCTCACCATTCTTGCGTCTGGATCTCTGGCGCAAGCGATAGAGGTTGGCAACTTCACGACAAAGAAAAACCCTAGACTGTGCTGTTTTATCATGCAGGCTGTTCCACAGATGTTCTGTTTTCTTGATATTATTTTGCACAGTAGAAAGCATCGATGCTCGTCGATTATCGACTTGATAAGTTGCGGATCCCACATCGGACCGCCGTAGTTTGAGGAGTGCCTTGCGGTGTGCAATTTTTTCTTTACCTTCCCTTATTTCCTCCCTCAGTGCTCTGATACGGTTGAGAATCGTCGACGTCCTCGCAGCCGACTGCGAAGAGCGACTCTTGGCTGCCTGGAGGACCCAAAGAGACGAGTGTTGTTGGGATTCGGAACCATCTGGTTGTTCATTCTCCGCAAATCCAATATTACCTGTATCTTTAACCGCAACAGCAGCTTCGATTTCTTTTCCAAGGGCCTCCTTTTCCAATAGGACCTTGGCATGGTCGAACCGAAGAGGATAGAGGTGATTACGGGAACATGTCGGGCAGAGAAGCTGGAGTCGGGTGTTTGGCCCACGATTACATACGTGGCAGCTCATAACCGGAAATTTCGAGAGAGGAGAGCTATCTATGGATTTCCAACGAATGGTTGGGTTTCCATACTCCACCCAATATCCCTCGAATGCAGGAACTGTTGAGGGTAGAAACGACCGTTGAGATAGGCAGAGAGAGGTAAGAGCTTAGGAGTAACTTTCATGACTCGTGCTGATAGGAAATTGAGGGTCTTTAAACATTTATATACCCCATCAAAGGCACTCAACGATTTTCAACCGAATTCACCGCAGGAACTGAAGGAAACTCGGTCGTAGTCCAAATGTTGTCTGGTGTGAGTCGAAATCGATGGAGTTGATGTTGCCTCGAAACTTGAAGAGAAACTTGGATGATGTCACCTGATATTTAACTTCGAGGCGAGCAGTTTTTGTAGTGTTTGCAATGTTTGCACCAGTGGCTACGATAATAAGGGAAGGACGCGCCTGCATCTCGTGGACGGCTTCTTCGACAAAGTCACGGTAACAAAAAGAGATGATATCATGTCTCCAGTTCAGAAGACAACAAGCAGCGGGGGTTAGATTGATCACACGGGATTTGGGATCCCGGGTGGCATAAGTAAGTAACTAACGTTACCTGACACGAGTGTGGCTTGCTGTTAGCCTCCCAGAACAAGCTGTTGCTTTGAGTGCACTTCTGTCATTAAAGCTGTTTCATCTTAACACAGATATCACCATGTCGAGCAATAATTCCAGTCCAGAATCACCGATATCTCATCCAGATTCTGGGGATGTTTTCCCAGAAAAGGTAGACCCAGATTCAACCCCCAAAGCCGAAAATACTGGAACTGGTCCGGACATTCCCCAAGATGCCATTCGTAAGGAAGAGGATGCGGTGGGGGAGGCATATCATGGATTGGCACTCTCTCTTCATGATTGTGATTGGGAACAGCTTCAGAAGAAGTTTACAGATGCCATGGATGAGAGAACCCAGGTAGAAATGACTCTGCATAGAGAAACTGCGGAGTTGCTTGAGGTTGGTTCCTTTACACTACATTTCTTGAACTCTGCTCTAATTTCATATCCTAGATGTTCATTGCGTGGTCACAAACGACAGTCTCCTGCGACGAAGATAGGGCATATAAGAGGTAATGATAATGACCCAAGCCAACTTCCATGAAGATATGAAAAGATTAACCGCACGTGCTTTTCCTCCATAAAAGGTTCAAAACGCGAATGAGTTTCACGCAAAACCACGAAACAAAACTCGAAGAGAAGAAAAAACACTGTATGGTGGTTTCCTGCTGTAGTAATAACATATTACATACTGACAACCTGCAGATGCCGATGTTGTAAAGGCATTTGAAAATGCTCTAGCGCTCCTACGTGTTGACTGAAAGATTTGGTGGATTTGCCGGAGACGAGACCTGCTTAATCACGTGCTTATTTTGTTAGTGGAACGGTCTCGTGGAAAAGTGCAGCCTCACCGCTTTTCGTTGTTCTGCCACTCCAAGTCCTCGTTGCCTACGAAACCTCCAAGAAGCGATGCCAGTGCATTTATTGCTTTTAAGTTGCTGTTCGCATTTCTACTATTATATCTTGTTTATACCAATGGAAATATGGAGGGTGAACCATCCAAAGATGATGTTGCTCTTTTGGAGCGCCTGAATGCTCTGAAACCATCCAGCGTCCAGCTGGGGCGAACACCGTTCGTAAACATTCTCGAATTCAAGTTAGCGCACTTAATAAATGGTTTTGATTGACGATTTGTAGTCTCCCCATTGAATTTTCGGATACAGATGCGCAGGAAGCACCGGTTGGCGACTTGTCGACGCGTTTCATCGGACTTGGTACCTCCACTTCATTTGGGCCATCTGAACTCCAGCAAGACGATATAGGCTCTTTCATTACATCTGGAGATGAGATAGAAGGACTTCTTTCAGACCTGCAAAGCAAGATCTGGGGAAAATCCCAAGAGCTAGATAATGCAGAGGATGTCGAATATTTGCTGAGGGAGGCTAGGGGGTTTTTACATTCTGCTTCCCATTACCAGGACCTGAAAGGCCATGTCATACATTCGCCGCAGCCATTTGCCACCAAAGAAAGTGATAATAATGATAGCTCAGAAGATAGGGACGCTGGTGATTACCTCCAAAAGGGTTCTTGATGAGGTCAGTGCGGAGGATGATCCAACAAAGCCGGCAGGGTCATCAGCCCCCGCTCCCTTCGAACCCAAAACGCCCGACAAAACCACAACCCAAAGCATTTCAAAGCCAGATACAGAAGCATCCGCACCTCCGTCAACCCCACTATCATCTATCCTAGAACTCCCCGCAACCCCATCCAGCATTATTTCCCCACAACGACACAAACACCAACCCGAACTAGATACCACCTCACCAGACCTCCCTTCCGCCCCGAAGTTTGCACCCGCAGAATGCCCTATCCATATCATTAATAATCGTCACAGCAGACGCTGCAAAGACGTCGATGATAATTTGAAGTCTTTTTGGTGTTGTATTTGCAGTGACGATGCGACGATAAAATGCCTTGATTGCGATGCGGAGTTGTTGTATTGTATTCGTTGTTGGAGGGAGATGCATGTTGATGAAGGGAGTGTGGAGGAGAGGGGGCATCGGAAAGTAAAGTTTGAGAGGGAGAGGTAATCAGAGGGGTTCTCTTTTTCATTTAAAAAGCAGAGTTTAGGACATAGCATAGTTTGCTCCCATTCGGGGTTCACGAGGTAATCGTTGGGACTGGTGGAGTAAGTTACATATTTACCACGCTCATATTTTAGATATATATTGGCCTTTCACTACCATGAAGTATCATCCATATGTGCTATATGACAAATTCTGTAACTGGGAATTATTGAGGTGCAAAATCCTTGGTCTGTTCAGGTTTGGAATAGAAAATCTCACAATGGTAATCTGTGCAAAATAACCCGAGCACAACGTGTGTAAATCCAATCACCGGCTGAAATACCAGAGGAATCACCTCTTCCGGCCAAACCGCCTCAGATAACTACAGTGCTACTACGAAAGTTTCCATTTTCACTCCCCCAAGCACAAACCAACCTAGTCCTACTAAGCCTTCCTTGATAGCCATCCAGACTCGTAGGAAAACCATATACAACTCACTTCTGTCAGAAGCACCAGAAAAAGGCTAAATATCCACAAGCAAAACTTAGTGTATCAAATGTGCATTAAAATCCTACATTTCACTCCCCTTTCACTCCCGAGTTCCTCGACCAGCCGAGCCGGAAATATCGGCCGTGATTGCTCGTCCCGTTATATCTTCCCATGTAGTTCCGAACCTACTCCCCGTAGCTGCAAGTAGCCCTTCCTCCTCTGCTTCCTCCGCATCCTCGTCGAGTTGCCGCTCGTCCAGCTTTGGTGTGCGGAATAACATGACGAGAAAGGCGATCAGGGAAAATCCTGCAGCGGAGGAACAGGTTAATAATTTCGATATTCTCCTTCTTGTTTTATCTGTTATGTGCAAACTGTGGACGCTTAGAGGTGGTATTAGATTCCTTTATCATTACGTACCTAGAAAGAAGAACTGCGCCCAGAAATCAAATATGCCGAAGACTGGGAAATTCAACGTGATGCGGTTCAGGAATGTGCTGACAACCGACGGCGTGCAAATGTTCTTAGCGAAAGGGCTCTCTGCTAGTTCTGAGCAAGGTTTAATGAGAGGTTCGAGCCCTGTGCAATCCGGCTGCTCACCGGGATACTTGGGTGGATGGTCGCAGAAGGTCTGTGGGCCGTATGTCGCATATTGCGGGGCCACGATCATTGAGATGGAATAATTGAGTGCAAGCGTGATCAGAGTCAACACCACCGTCGCGATAAGCAGTGCCTGAGGTGACGTATGGCCCTTGCGGATCTGGAATATTCTGATCCAGAAAAAGCGTATTCCTATTGCAGTGATTCCAACGATGGAGCTGCAGAAGAAAATGAGAACTAGGAGAACGAAAAGAACATAATCGACTGGGAAGGATTTGGCAGACTCGACGAATGCCCAGTTGATGGGATTGAATATATTTATTTTGCCCAAAATATAGCCGCAGTGGCCTTTGCAGACGGAATTATTCGCCTTGTCTATGCCGGTTAGGAGCATGGAGCACCATATTAATACCGCAATACCAAGTAAAAGAAGACCACCAAGGAGTTTAAGCGGGCGGAAGACCGCCAAAATTTTAAACCACGCTTTCAAGAGCCAGGTGCCCCTGTCTTGTTGAGCCTCTGCTGCCAAGCGTTGCCGTCGTCGTAAAGTTCGTTCCTCCCGCACTAGAGAATCAAGTTCCCTTCGCTGCTTTGAAGATAGGGTGTCCAGATTTCCACCACATCGGCCTTCTAACTGCCGCTGGCGCTCGATATTCTCCTCCAGCCGCGAAGCTGTGCTGGCTTTGAGGGTTGGGCTGGAAATTGAAGGGGCCGTTTTGATAAAAGAGACAGGGAGCAAGGCAAAACCGACAGATGTGTACAAAACGTAGAGAATAATTCCATTGGTGATAAGCAAACCAAGGCCAAATGTTAGAGCTCGTTCTCCGTCTGGAATTGGAAAGTTAGCATCATTTAACATTTGAATGCATGCCCAGTGTACACGTGTTTTCTCGGGAAGGGATGGTTGGTGAAAGAACGTACGATTTTCTGTTAACAACTTTCTAAAATAATCTAGATCAAAGTTTGGCGCTTCCCTGTTTCGCGCCACAGGAACAAAAAACCCAACGAGAAACAGGATAACTGCGAACAGAATAAAGGCTATGGTGTATTTGAAAGCTCCCCAAAATCTCTTCCCCCAGGTCTGCAAGCCTTCTTCAGCTGCAACTTCATCATATTCTTCGTACCAGAAGTAAGTGAACGGCACTACTAGGAGACAGAGCACCGCGTCCAGAGAGTAAAGGGAGTAATAAACGACTGTTAATGAGTAAGTGATTTTGTCAACCTCATCCTGCGTTGCCCAAGGCTTTCTTCTACCCTGTTTGGATGAAGTGGTAGACGATACCAAAGCCACATCAACTGGTAGTAAAAGCACCGTGGCAAGCAACGCTGTGAGGGTAAATATGCAAACTGCAGTCACATACGCAGACCGCTCGCGGGGCGTTTGGTAGATGTAAAAGAAGATAGATGCCACTGCGATGAGGATGACAACAACGATCGCGTATACTATCCATATCAAAGTAGACTGTAGTAATGCCATAATGAACGGTAGATCTAGAAATTCGAGAGCGGATATATGGCGTGTGGCATCAACAGGTGGTTCATGGGTATCTCTGGCTTCAATGAGAAGGCTAACGCTTGATCATGGAAAGCAAATTCAGCGCAAAACTCTCATGGGTAGCAGGAAACCAGAGCTAAACACATCATATCTCTAAATTTTATAAACAACAACACATTCATGTATGTAAGATGAATATCAGAATATCTCGATGTTTTCTTATTGTTGAAACTTGATATTCGCATTTGAAGCTGTCATCATTATTTCCTTCTTCGGAATGACACCACGTGATTGTTTAAAATGAGAAGCTTTAACCATAAGGGGACTAGCAGAAACCTTAAGAGCGAATTATACGCTAACCCAGTTTTGGAAAGATGCCATTTAGCTAAGCAGAAGTGACAAAAGAGCGTCAATCTTCAACGCGAAACCGACGAAAACCAACACCTTAAACAACTTTATGAATTGTCTTGTCTGGCTTCCATATTTCATTTTCTTTCAATGCTTTAGTAATCCTCATGGTCAGCTAGCGCTCTGTTGTCTGAACTCGGAGAGTAGGCCTTCGACAGCTCTCAAGTTCAGGGCCCTGGTTGATATTGATTACCTTTAAACATGCAATGTTATACGGAGCTGTTGCCGCCTTCAGGGGTAACGCATGTTTTGTCCGTTCCCTTTCTGTCGGGGATATCTAACAACTTGATAGTGGCAAAGACTACTCTACTCCAAGTGTACAATCTGGTTAACGTTGTCTACGGATCTGGTCCTGGCCAGTCCGATGAGAAAACTCGGTCCCAGTACTCCAAACTAGTTCTAGTGGCTGAATATGCTCTGTCCGGTACTGTCACCGACTTGGGTCGAGTGAAGATACTTGATTCGAAAAGTGGTGGAGAGGCTATCCTTGTTGCAACCAGGAACGCTAAACTCAGCCTGATTGAGTGGGATCCAGAGAAACACCAGATTTCCACAACTTCTATTCATTATTACGAGAGAGATGATGTTCACATCAGCCCATGGACTCCGAATCTTGCCGCCTGCCCTAGTCAGTTGACAGTCGACCCTAGTAGCAGATGTGCGGTACTCAACTTTGGAAAAAAAAACTTGGCTATCTTGCCTTTCCACCAGATGGGCGATGATTTAGTTATGGGTGATTTTGATTCAGATCATGATGAAGAACGCCAAATAGATACGAATCATACCGCTGAAGAACGGGATGAGGCAAATAAGCCTGATGGGCCAGTGTATCAAACTCCTTATGCATCGTCCTTTGTGCTCCCCATAGCAGCGCTGGAGCCTTCGATGCTCCACCCTATTAGTCTAGCGTTTTTATACGAATATAGGGAACCTACATTTGGCATTTTATACTCACAAGTGGCAGCATCCTCTGCTTTGCTACATGATCGAAAAGATGTAGTCTTTTACTCCGTTTTCACCCTGGACTTGGAACAGCGAGCTTCTACCACTCTCCTCTCTGTTCCACGGCTCCCCAATGATTTATTCAAAGTTATACCACTACCTCCGCCGGTTGGAGGTGCGCTATTAGTTGGATCTAACGAACTCGTCCATGTCGACCAAGCGGGAAGGACTAATGCTGTGGGAGTGAATGAATTTGCGAGGGAAGCCTCCAGCTTCTCGATGGCTGACCAATCAGATTTGGAAATGCGCTTGGAAGGCTGTGTTGTGGAGCAACTGGGAACCGAAAATTGTGATATGTTATTAGTGTTGCTAAATGGTGTTATGGCGGTGGTCAGTTTCAAACTTGATGGACGATCGGTATCGGGGATATATCTGCGGCCAGTTTCTGACCAGGCTGGAGGCGCCATTTTAAGAACCAAACCCTCTTGTTCGGCTCTTGTTGGCAGAGGCAAAATCTTTTTTGGTAGCGAAGAAGGGGATTCCATGCTCATTGGCTGGTCAAGACCTTCAGCAGGAGCAACGGTGCCTCCAGCGCCAGAAACTGGCGAGGACAACGTTGCGGAGCTATCCGAGGATGAAGAGGAAGAGGACGATGATGAAGATGCATATGAAGATGACCTGTACGCCACTCCAGTGACACCGGGGATTAATTCCCGCAACACTACATCTGTGAATGGCACCAGCCTCAACGACTACATCTTCCGAATCCACGACCGCCTCTGGAATCTAGGTCCTATGAGAGATATTACCCTAGGACGACCTCCCGGCTCACGAGATAAGGATAAGCGTCAGTCGGTTTCCAGTTTGTCAGCATATTTAGAACTCGTCACAACCCAGGGATATGGTAGAGCTGGAGGTCTTGCAATTCTCAGGCGTGAAATTGATCCGTATGTTATTGATTCTTTGATGATTAAAGACACAGATGGAGTAAGGTCTGTGCATGTCAAAGATCCTAAACTGCCAACACAAAGTGGATCACTTCCTGTAAATGCTGGGAGTAACTATGACCACTATCTTTTGCTATCCAAGTCCAAAGGTTTTGACAAAGAAAAGTCAGTTGTCTATAAAATGAGTAGTGGGGGACTGGAGGAGACTCGAGCACCGGAGTTTAACCCCAACGAGGACCGAACCATTGACATCGGGACGCTCGCTGGTGGCACCAGAGTGGTACAAGTTCTTAAGGGTGAAGTCCGAAGCTACGACAGTGGTATGTTGGCTGCCTTGATTACTTGCAGGAGTACCAGATTAAAATCAAATTTCGATATTTACTTTCCTTTTCTACTCACCCCGTTATTAGGAGAGTGCCCGCTACTTTTGATTATGGTATAGCTAATTTGCATTTAGGTCTTGGTCTCGCTCAAATATATCCAGTGTGGGATGAAGATACAAGCGAAGAGAGATCTGTGGTGCATGCAAGCTTTGCTGATCCCTATGTTCTTATTATCCGCGATGACAGCTCTATTCTGCTTCTTCAAGCAGACGAGTCTGGCGACTTAGATGAAATTGAAACAGATGGTATCATAGAATCAACAACATGGATTTCAGGATCACTCTACCAAGATAAATACCGGTCGTTTTTGTCCTATGAAGGAACTCCAAACAGAAAGCCATCTGACAATGTTCTTTTGTTTCTCCTTAACTCCGAATCCAAGCTTTATGTAAGAACATACTCATGATCGTCTTTTCAGTATCAGAAAAACAGACTGACCGTATTTGAAGATATTCCATCTCCCAAATGCCAAAGAGCCTGTTTATACCGCCGAAAGTGTTGACCTTTTGCCACAAATACTTCCAACAGAGCTTCCCCCAAGACGAACAACATATCGAGAGTGTTTAACGGAGATTCTAGTCGCAGATCTTGGGGATTCGGTCAGCAGAACCCCATATTTAATTGTGAGTTTTGCATTTCTGGCTCATATTTTCTACTTTGACTTCAAGCTTACCGGACACACATTTAGCTACGATCTAACAGCAATGAGCTCATATTATATGAGCCATACCATACTGTCCAATCCACCGAAAAACGACTGTCTGATTTACGGTTCTTGAAAATCGCCAATCACCATTTTCCAAAATTCCTCCCTGAATCAAACTTGGGCAATCTATCGGACAGCGATCGCCAGCTAGCGAGACCATTACGTGCTTTGGGGGATGTTTGCGGCTATCGAACCGTGTTTATGCCGGGAAACTCCCCATGTTTCATCATAAAATCGGCGACGAGCATTCCACATGTTATGAACCTTAGAGGGAAAACAGTCCATTCATTGAGTAGTTTTAATATCCCAGCATGTGAGAAAGGGTTCGTTTACGTTGATACTGATGTGAGTGCCTTCTTCCGTCATATTTTACGATGAGAAACTTACCTTGGCTGCCTAGAATGTTGTGCGAATGTGTCGATTTCCAAGAAACACTCATTTCGATGGCTCGTGGGCTGCACGAAAAATTGGCCTTGGAGAGCAGGTGGATAGTGTCGAATATTCCTCTTCGTCGGAAACTTATGTTTTAGGAACGAGCCAAAAAGCTGACTTCAAACTACCCGAGGATGATGAAATCCACCCGGAATGGCGAAATGAGGGTATGATATACACCCTTTTTTCTCTCTCTCTCTCTCTTTCTTCCCAACAGCAGCGAGGCAAATTCTAATTAAAATTTTATAGTTATATCTTTCTTTCCCCAGATCGATAAAGGGAGTGTTAAACTTCTAAACCCGAGGACGTGGTCAATTATCGATAGGTACGGACAATTCCAAACTATATATTGCCATCGTGAACCTATATTGTTAACACGCAGCTAGCTATCAACTGCGCACTGCAGAGCGTGTGATGTGCGTCAAATGCTTGAATCTTGAAGCGTCCGAAATCACACATGAGCGTAAGGAAATGATTGCGGTGGGCACAGCGCTGACGCGGGGCGAAGATATCGCTGCCCGTGGTTGCATTTACGTTTTCGAGGTCATCAAAGTGGTCCCGGAAGTTGATCGCCCCGAGACCAATCGAAAACTAAAGTTAATCGCAAAGGAAGAAGTCAAGGGAGCCATAACATCTCTCTCTGGTATTGGCGGACAAGGGTTTTTGATTGCTGCCCAAGGCCAGAAATGCATAGTTAGGGGTCTCAAGGAAGACGGTAGTCTTCTGCCGGTGGCATTTATGGACATGCAATGCTATGTCAGCGTGCTTAAAGAGCTCAAGGGTACGGGTATGTGCATCATGGGGGATGCTTTGAAGGGCCTATGGTTTGCGGGATATTCTGTAATTACTTCTCAATTACAAATGCCGGCACAATATCAGCGACTAACTCCAAATTTACAGGAAGAGCCGTATAAACTATCACTTTTCAGCAAAGATGACGGCAGTCTCCAAGTAATGGCAGCCGACTTCCTTCCTGATGGAAAACGCCTTTTTATCATGGTCGCAGATGATGACTGTAACATACATGTTTTACAGTATGACCCTGAGGGTAGGGGAAACAACTGATTTTCCACCATCACAATCCCAATAAAAATTATTCTAACAACTTCCTAACAGACCCGGGCTCTGCGAAAGGTGATCGACTATTACATCGCAGTACCTTTCACACAGGCCAATTTGCCTCAACACTTACCTTACTCCCTCGAACATCAGTACTCTCGCAAGGCCCCGAAGCCGAAGCGAATGCCATGGATCTCGATTCAAGTGGCCCTCTCCATCAAGTGCTTGTAACCTCTGAAACGGGATCAATCGCGCTCATCACCCCTGTCTCCGAAATGGCTTACCGTCGGCTCTCAGCGCTGCAATCCCAGATGATTAATACCCTCGAGCATCCCTGTGGCCTCAACCCCCGTGCCTTCAGGGCTGTTGAGAGCGACGGTATTGGTGGACGGGGTATGGTTGATGGTGATCTGGTGCAGAAATGGCTTGATTTGGGCACTCAGCGAAAGGCTGAGATAGCGAGTCGCGTTGGTGCAGATGTGTGGGAGATCCGTGCTGACCTTGAGGCTATTGGCAAAGCGGGGTTGGGGTATATGTAAAGTATATGACTTTTGCTAGATTTGATATTTATTGAGCAATCCTTAATTAGGGATTTACGCACCTAATCGTGGAGTCAAAATTTCAGCTGGAGAAGCCTTAAAGCTAGCTGGTCAAATAATCAAAACTTTAGAACACACTCGCCCACTCATCAAATATGCACTTGGCGGAATGATTTGTTCGTATTTCTCTCCCAAAGATTCTATAAATACTGGTCTCAATTAATACTGCAGGTCTACACAAATTCACATGTGAAGTTAGCGCAGATATCTCGATAAATATACAAGCCCCACAGCAATGATACAAACACCGCTAGCAAACAAAGCAATCATAAACTCTGCGCCATTCAACCCCCCACATTTACAAGGCTGGAAAGCCTCTGCTATTCCTTAACCATTGCTCTTCGCAAACAACTCCCGCGCTTTACTTTCCAACTCCACTATTTCTTCTGCGCATGGAAAAAAGTGATAAATTAGCTACCAGAGTTCCTGTCTTTTATTTATTTTTTTAATTTTTTTTAATTTTTTTTTTTTTTTTTTTTGCGTAATCTCATCATCCCCCTTTTGCCCACAACATCCCCCACACCCGAAGTAACGTCTGTAAAAGAACCAACGAATTACCAAAAATATGAACCGACTAACTTACTATTCCTCTCCACCTTCTCCTCATCCACCTCCAACCTCAACCATGCCCAATAAATAATCTGATACGTAAGCACTCCGCCCAGAAAGACCTTAGCAAAGGCCCGGCCAAAGTTTTTGTATATGGCAGTCTGTAGAGATAGTCATTTCCACCGCGCGCATGGCGCCGTTTATAAAAAATATGGTTAGATGATGGGGGCGATGATACGGCGCGGGGACGATATTATATCCACATTTGCAGGGCAGAGAAAACATGCAAAGCTAGAATGGAAAAAGATTTCGTTGTCATATATACTTACATGTGGCGAGGGTGCTTTGGTGGTGGGTTGCGCTGTATTATTGAGGGATTGAGGTGTTGAGGTAAATGTTCGGCGGGTGAATGATGAACATGACGATGTGAATGATGAGTGTTTCAAAATATATGGTTTTGAGGATGAGGGGAGTAGGAGAGAATTTTGTGGTTTGGGTATTAGGTAGCGAAACATGGCGGGAGAGTAAAATAAAAAGGACATTTTTTTAGGTGTTGAGGGGTTTCCGCTCCGTATGTTGAGCGAGATACACGGAATATCGAAGGTTTGGCGGCGGAGAAAGGTTGAGCGGCGGAAAAAAGAGGACAGCGGAGGCCGCCAAGAGTTTGAGATCACGTGGTTATATGCCCGCGGCCCCCAAAAGGGGAAGGCTCCCTAGCCCCATTTTTGAGCCCGTTTCTTCACTCTCTTCGTCCGCATTGAGGAGTCAGGGATGGGGTAATGGATAGCCCGTGTCTAGGTAGATGGTAGGAATGGAATTTTTCCATGCTAACTCTGATCATCTAATCACCTTCTTTTCCCCCGGCGAACCCCTGAAAAACCCATCCACCTAACTTCAGATGTCAACAAATTGATATCAGGGTTATTTGTGCCGTTTCTATTATTGTCCGCTAAACTCAAATTACTACTCTGGTATAGTGTCTCTATAGAGTCCTATCCAGATACATCAAATATACACCGATAAATGGGATCTGGTCGGGTAAACCAGTTAGTTCACTCCGGTGGCCCGTTCGAAAAGGCATACATCCCACCCTTTTCCAACCAGAGCTTCTTAACCAGTAGTTAAGGAGGTGTTAGCTAAAAGTGTTAATGAAGATACTGACTGTACTTGCTTTTCAAAGAAAATATCTTGGCAATGGATGGTGTCGGGTAGACCCTGGTTAAATTTAGGAGCGCTGTAATATGAAGAACCAGTTTTACCATGTTCAATACTGAATATGTGGTAATTAGTTAACTAAAGTAACTAACTAATTAGTTAACTAGGGTGGTTGCTTATAAATCAAGTTTCACTAGTTAGCTACTGTTCCTACTCCATTCCCCTACGCTCAGAGTTGGTTCGTGTTAATTGAGGCATTTCGAGTTTTGCATTATTTAGCCAGTTGGCATCACGAAACGTTCGAAAATCTGTTGCTGCAAAGGCAGACTGCTCAATTTGGAAATGCCTATGGGATGACGCCGGCTGCATTGCATCGAGAATTATAGAGGCAGCTAGAAGTAGCATTTATTACCTAGCATTCATTTACACCCCGAGTCAACTGTCAACATCCCGCAGGACATAATTTCGAAGGTAAACAAATCAGTTGGATTCTTGCTCCGTCTAAGCGATCACGTGACATGGGAAGGCTGCCCCCCAGGCACGCGCTGTTGGTTGGAATGCGGAGTTGGAGTGGAGTGACAGGCGACCAGCAAACACTAAGGACGATAAGCTTGTTTTTTGAGCCGCACCTTGCCCCTGACGTCGATCCCTGGGGATCTTGCATGTTGATAGCTTCAAGATGGGATTGAGAAAGTCTGCCGGAGACATTTGGTGCAGGGTGAATTCCGGACCAAAACAACCTCAAATCCTGTTTCCGGGGGCCTTGCCAGCTCCCAAATATGTAGACTTCGGAAGCCATGATGGTTGTGGTGGTATTTGGTGGTTGGACTCTTGTTGAAGATGTGGGCAAAAGATGCGATATATAGTTGAGGTGGTTCAACTTGGAGCCGGACCCGTGGGAGCATTCAAACCACGCAAAGCTACGGGGGGGGGGTGTGTTGTTTGGTCTCAGCGCGGCTCTTCAAATTCTGGCAAGTGGCGCCAAGGCCAGCCAGCCCATCTGCCCGCTAAACTTCATCGGTCCGTAGTGTGGTATTAGTCAGCAGATGCCATGCCTGGCCAAGACTAGCGTCGGGGGGCTGAAAGCACCCACCGGGCCAAAAGCGGCAGGGAGGACCCAAGAGGAGGCTTCTGCTGCTTCTCCTGACCCAAAGCAGGAGCGCGGTGAGAGAGACAGCAGCAGAAACAACAACATATGTAGACCCTGTACCTGTACGCACACTGAGATACCATTAACCTCTGCTTTGGGCTGCTATATCCATTCCTTTCACTCCTTTTATCCTCGGTTAAGATTATCGTGTTGGTGTTCGGTGCCTGCTCGAGCGCGCATATCTTAGAGGAAAACAGGGAAAAATCCCTTCACAACAACCACCGCGTTGATACCCACCTCCTTCTCGTCCTGCTGGCTTAAATAAGGATAGTCCTAGCTTTTCTGACTGATGAAATCCGTTTCCAGCGTTCGAGTTCTGGGAGGAGAGTCATAAACGTGTGTTGGCTTCAACTGCGGCAACTGCAGCTGTCCGGTCTTGCTCTTACCTCAAACTTCCTCCAAACTCCAAATTCCAACTCTAACCATCATCAACTCTTCTTGTACGTGGACGTCTTCATCTTGGTCCCTTTTGTGATAAGCAATGGTCGTTTTAGCTTGGGAGGGAATATCTACAATACATCACAAAAATAGAGATCAATTGCAACAATTTGCTAACATGGCAGTCGAAAAAAAGACCTCCACAGCACTCCGTGGACGCATCTTGACGTCATGCCGCGCGCTTCGAAACGTACTCTAGAGGAGATCGCGTTGAAATCGGATTCCAACGATGGCGACTACAGTGATTCCAAACCGCGTATTGCCCGGAAGTCTACAGCCTCAAAGTCCAAGTCGAAGAAACGACCTACTAAACGGCGCAGGAGAAACTCCATGGAGGATGATGATGATGAGGACGAGGATGACATATTCACCAGTGAAGATGACATTTCGGTCGATTCTGGATTGGATGAGGATGATCCCAACCTAGAAAGAACCGCTCGAGGATCCATTAAGAGAAGCGCAGCGAAGAAAGCCAACTATCAGATTTCGTCATCTGGTGAGGATGATGAAATGTTTGGGGAAGAAGAAGAGGAGGAGGAGGAGGAGGAGGAGGAGGAGGAACAGCAGGTGAGAGGGGAAACGCGAAATGCTGATAAAGGCAGAGCTACCAAGCGACTCGTGTTGAAGCTTCCTATCACCACCCAGCCAACCCCTGCACGCTCAACCAGAAATCTCCGGGGTCGTAGTGCTAGTAAGGACCATACGATGCCCACTGAATATCAATTTACCAGACGTACTACGCGCCGCAATTACGATGAGAGTGAGGATATTGTTGCACTTACTGGCTCTGGGCGACATGTGGAGACGGTACGTAAAGCTACACGAAGTCCAGAAGTAGCCACTCGGACGCGCAGGGGTGCTGCAACACCTGCCCATGTTCCATCCAAAAGCACCATCGATGAGGAAGAAGGCGATTCAATGCAGCCAGGGCAACATGAGGGTGATGCGATGATTGCAGAACCGGGAGCATCGCAGATTGAAATTTTGGAGAGCGACCAGCATGGGGAGTTCGAGGGCGATCATCTAACTGGGGAACATGTTGAGGAGATGGATGCGGAGCTGGATGGTGATGGAGGAGGCTTCGTACCTGAGTCAGACCAAGGCGAGGGAAATGATGAAGAAAAAGAAAAGCATGATGATGACGATGAAGAAAGCCCTCGCTCGGGAAGAAGCACACGGTCAAATCGAAAGCGTATTACCTCGGTTGAGACGGTGGAGGTAGTAGGTCGATTTACTCGCCGTTCCGCACGTAAAACCGCCAGTGCGACGAAAAGTTCGCGACAACCGCAAGAGGATGGGAGCGATTTTGAGCCCAATGATGACGAAGCTAATGACGAGGATTTATCTGAGTCGGAAGTTTCTCAACCCTCGCCACGCAAGGGTAGCCAAAATGCGGACGAGGCTTATGAAAGCAGCAATGACCGTCGATCCAGGTTACGGAAACGCCAGTCTCAATCCCAGACTCGAGTGGAGTCAGAGGCTGGCGAACTTGCAGAAGAACTGGCGGAGTTAAGACCTGAACGACGTCGCCGGAGAGCACAGAATGATATTGTCTTTGAAGATAAGCCCCGACGGAATCGAAAATTGGTTGATTATAGAATTGTTAGGCCAGAGATCGTGCTGCCTATTGATGAAGAGGACATGGCTTCTGGGTCCCCCTCTCGTCGTGGTCGCGGGGGAGGCAGCGGTTATCAAAGGACTCTCTTCTCAACCTATGGACCATTCGGAGGCGGCGGTGGTCCTGCACCCCTTCTAGGTGGTCCAACGGGAGCGGGTGCTGCGGGTGGAGCGGACAGTGATAGTAGCGATGATGATTCTGGCCAAAGGCCAATGGTTGGTGGCTTGGCAGGCATGACACCCACCTCTGGGCATGCACCTGGGCTCAGTATTCCTCCCCTTAGTCAAGCGTTTGGAACAGATGCAGCTCCGGGCTTGTCAGGCACTCCAGCAAATTTTGGAAAGGTGAAAGACAAACAAGCCCTGGCCGACTCTGATCCCCTAGGCATTGATCCGAACGTCAACTTTGATAGTGTTGGAGGATTACAAGGCCATATCGACCAACTGAAGGAGATGGTTGCTCTTCCCTTACTCTATCCGGAGATTTTCCACCGATTTCATATTGTTCCCCCTCGTGGTGTTTTGTTCCATGGACCTCCTGGTACGGGAAAGACGCTTTTAGCTAGGGCTCTTGCGTCCAGTGTGAGCTCAGAGGGCAGGAAAGTGACATTTTATATGCGAAAGGGAGCAGATGCACTTAGTAAATGGGTGGGTGAGGCAGAGAGACAGCTCCGCTTGCTTTTTGATGAAGCTCGCAAGACACAACCTAGCATCATCTTTTTCGATGAAATTGATGGTAAGTTTTCTTTATGTGTGGATTTCTCATTCAAATGGCTATATAATCTGATTTGAATGAATACAGGTTTGGCACCCGTCAGATCAAGTAAACAGGAACAAATCCATTCGTCTATTGTTTCCACACTTCTAGCGTTGATGGATGGAATGGATGGCCGAGGCCAGGTAATTGTCATCGGCGCAACGAATCGACCAGATTCTATTGACCCTGCCCTACGACGTCCCGGGCGATTCGATCGTGAATTTTATTTCCCATTACCCAATACTGAGGCCCGACGAGCAATTCTGGATATCCATACTCGAGGCTGGGATCCTCCTCTTCCTGACGAAATCAAGGATGAACTAGCGGAACTGACTAAGGGGTATGGTGGTGCGGATCTACGCGCGCTCTGTACAGAAGCAGCTCTGAATGCTGTGCAACGCAGATACCCACAGATTTATAGATCAAATGAGAAGCTCCTAATTGACCCGAAGAAGATAGAGATTCTGCCAAAGGATTTCATGATATCTATTAAGAAGATGGTGCCCTCGTCGGAGCGATCTGCCTCATCTGGTGCTTCTCCTTTACCTCCAATCATTGCGCCTCTCCTAGAAAACCCATTGCGTGAGATAAAGCAAATCCTTGCAGAGATTCTTCCACAGAAGAAGAAGCTTACTGCTTTGGAAGAGGCGCAGTTCGAAGAACCTGCCGGTCCAGCTGGGTTTCAGAGGGAGCGGATGCAGCAGGAATTTGAAACTTCGCGCATTTTTAGACCCAGACTGCTCATCTGGGGCCACCCGGGGATGGGACAACAGTATATTGCGGCAGCTCTGCTGAATCACTTTGAGGGTCTCCATGTGCAAGCGTTTGATCTACCCACGTTGATAAGTGACTCCACCAGGTCTCCCGAAGCCAGTTTGGTGCAATTGTTTACGGAGGTGAAACGACACAAACCCAGTGTCATATATATACCCAACGTGCAGACGTGGTATGACACGGTTGGTCCAACTGTTATTTCGACATTTCTTGGTTTACTACGTTCTCTCCCGCCTACAGACCCTGTGTTACTCCTTGGTGTACTTGAGAATGAAGGCGATAATACCGATTCGGCCATGATGCGCAATCTATTTGGTTTTTCGAAGAAGAATCGGTTCGACCTGCATCCTCCTGAGAGCAGGTGGCGGCATCAGTTCTTTGGCACGTTGATGAAGTACATTAAGAGTGCACCACCAGACTTTCCCGATCCAGAGAATAGGAAGAAGAGGAAGCTAGAACAGTTAGAAAAAGCCCCTCCTGCACCCCCGCGCCGGCCTCCTCCTCTGACAAGGGAGGAGTTGAAGGCGCAGAAGAAACAGGATAGGCATACTCTGAATATTTTGAAGATTAAGATTCAGCCGATTATGGATCAGATTAAGAAGTATAAGAAGTTCAGGACTGGGATTATTGATGAGAATCGGATTGGGTATTTGTATGAGGAGGAAGACCCGAATGTCGTGACAAGTGATATACCTCTGGAGCAGCGAACCACCTTCCGTCCATTTGAGAAGGGTGTTGACAAACATGGTGTACCCGGTTTACGTGAAACTGTTACTGGAAAGTTTTATTATAATATGGAAATTGTCACCATTGAGAAGCGGTTGTCGAATGGGTATTATAAGCGCCCGAAGGATTTTTTGGCGGACATCAAGCGGATCGCAAAAGATGCACGACAGTCCGGTGACCAGGATAGGCAGCTAAAGGCAAACGAGCTGCTATCAAACGTTGAGGTAGATATTTGGATCTTGGAACAATCAGATCCCTCATTGGTGACTGAGTGCGAACAGGTTTACCTTCGTGAGCTTGAGAGGGAGAGAGTTGCACTTGAAAAGTTAAAGCGAGCTGCTGGTGGGGATGGTATCATGGCTCCTCCGCCACTAATGAACGTTCCGCACGGAAATATGACGGAGAAATCGAATCTTTCGTCTGGACCGGTTATTCTGGGCGAACCCTTTAGCGGACCTCGTCCTGCAATTCAAGCAGAACCCACCACACTCATACGAGTGACCAACCAGAACACCATTACAAATGGACATGGGCCTAACACTAATGGCGGTGCTGGGGTTAATGAAACCGCTACCCGCCCTGTGGTCAGCTATGGCTCCGTCTGCGCCGATGGCGATATCCACATGTCGAATTCCGATGAGGTTCAGCATAGCGAACACAACAATACGGAGAATAGCTCCTTTGGGCAATCTGCCCAACCACGCCCGCCACATTCTTACACAGCACCCTCCCAACAGCTCCGGCAGCAATCTGGTCTCTCCAACTTATCACAGAAGGGAACAATGACTCCCATGGCCCCCGGCTCACAACCAGGCGATTATGCTAACGATGCCTCCACGACCCAAACAACGTCAGACAAGAAGAACTCCGGCCCTTCAGATGTGCCGAACCTGCAGACCCAGAGTTCACAGGGTGGGTTGGCAAGGCAGGAGTATCCCGATCTGAATTCGTATCCGGACCGTTTATCGGGAGACGAGCCT
Organism: Paracoccidioides brasiliensis; assembly: GCF_000150735.1. NCBI lineage: Eukaryota > Fungi > Ascomycota > Eurotiomycetes > Onygenales > Ajellomycetaceae > Paracoccidioides > Paracoccidioides brasiliensis. The sequence continues at coordinate 141,532 of NW_011371360.1, forward strand.
CTACCTGATACGCAGCAGGTCGAAAGTGGAGCGTGGGGTACACCTCTCTCCGGCATCGTGGATTTTGTAAACTCCCAACCAAGCTTCATAAACGGCAGTCAGCCGCAGGGCAATAATAACAGCAAACTCTCGCAACCATTTTCCCAGCCGCGAGTACCACCATTCGATGCTAGTGGAGTGAAGACAACAACGACACCCCGCCAGTCGCGTGTCAGGGAGCTTCTTAACGACGACGGGACGACACAGCATCAACCTGCTGGCAAACTGATTGTGGATAACCACCGGCTCGAATCGCTGCATCAGACATTCACGCAGAGGACCAACGGGCTTTCTGTGGAGCAGTTGGAGCAAATTAATACTAGTCTTATGGATTGTGTGTGGAGGATGCGCGGGGAGTGGAATCGGTTGGAGGTTGCGGAGGCGGTGGAACAGACATTTGAGGATGTGTTGATGGACATACAGTCAATGCAGGATTTTGGTGTGATTCCTTGATTAGGTGTCTTGTCTTGCGTTTGTTGAGTGTGGTTTCTTAATATATTTGAGCAAGCTGCTGGGCATGTATTAGATTGTTTTCTAATGAGGGAAACTGACATGTTTGTCGAGGTATCTATCGATGGGAAGTTGTTTATTTGCAGTTTTTCTAATTTCTCTTTTCTCTCTCTCTTCCCCCCCCCCCCCCCCCCCCAATCGATACCGCACCTGGCTTGTCTCTGGGGTTCGTTTTCTCTTCAGGTAGTAGTTACCTATGTGCCTGGTCCCGATCGACTCTCCACCTCTTTCATATACACCTTATTTATTGTTCTACGATACATATGGAGCTTGTGGACTTGCCCTTTGATCTGAGTGATAGTTAGATATATACAAGTTTCGTCTGCATTAGCCATAAAGACCTACTCCCAGAGCGAGCTGAAAAAGGATTAGCGTGGTCCGGGTCCAGACACACAAAGTTGCCCAGGTGTCATCTTACATAATCACTCCATCCCAACTTCGATCATTTCCAAGCAGCCCTGATCGACAACAAAACGGAATGCCGCAACGGAGAGACTGCACAACGACAATGCGCAGCTCAAGGATACCTATTCTACATGTGTTCTCCTTGCATATCCTTAGGTCGATACATTCTCTTATTTTCCTCTGAGGGACAAAAAGGAAAATCCTCCTCCGTCGACCGATTGGATCAACTATCCCATTTCCCGGACCCAGTTTCGCTGCGTCGTTAAGCTTTTTATACCCATTTTCTTTACCAACGATCTTTTGTGGGCCCCTTCCTATGATCATACCGTTGCGAATATTTGCGCAGAACATTAGCTTGTAGCTATTGTTGGTATAGTTGGAAGAACAAGGATACTCGCACCTCAAGCATTAGGGAGAGAAATAGAGCGAGAAGGGGACACGAAAGCAAAAGAGTGGTTACAATCCCTTTCCTGGGCCCCTAATTTGCCCTCACATATCTTCTTTATCTTTACACGATGGTGGACTGGCTCAGTCTATCCATCCCATTCGCCTATCTAGGCATCCTCATAGGGTCCTTAGCGACTTTCTCCTCGCTGTATCGGAAGCGGAAAGCTGGTAGGCCTCTCTTCCCCGTTGCGCATTCTTATATTTTACATCCGCTCTTCAGCTCTTTAACTGTGAGACACGAGGCATAAGTATACTAATATCTTTTCGTTTTGCTATCAATCTAGCGAAAGCCTCCTCCCTAACACCATGGTTTCCCCCCAACCTACAACGAGACGTATACCTCTCTCTCCTACATCTGGAGCCTAGCTTATCATCATCATCGTCGTCGTCAAAGGAGAAAAAAGCACCCGCTGTACCTGAGACGGTGCTAAAGGCAGCTCTTCTGCGACGCGCGACGGAAGATATCCGTCGTCTAATCCAGCTGCGCACCCAGAAGCCAGCGCTCGTTGGTTTGTTGCAGAAGGGTAGTGTTGGGGATGATCTGTGGCAGCGATTTTTGAGGGCGGAGAAGGAGATGGAGGCAGAAGTTAGAGATGTTGTTGCAGAGGTACGTTTCGCCCCTCGCTCTTTTTAAACTTTTGTTTTCGCACCTTACATACCTTTTTTTTTTTTTTTTTTTTTGGAAAGAAAAAAGTAATCTGCTTGGAGGGGCAAGAAGTATTTGGGTATTTGGGTTATAACTTTTTCATTAGGCCAATGCTTTTGTTCCCAACTGGGGCACAACCATCTTCCAATCCGCCAATGAAATGGTCGTCAACGCCTCATTCCGCGCAAATCTTGGAGAGATCCAGTCTTCCGTTAAGGAGGAGAGGGAATGGTGGAATAAGAAGAAGGCTAGTATTCAAGAGGGATTCATGAAGGAGCTGGAAGAGGATTCTGCAGTTAAACAAACCGGTTCGGGCCCAGCTTCTGGTCATAATAAGCCCAGTAGCAGTGATGAGGATGCTGTTCTGGTTGAGAGCGGTGGACCAGCTGTTGGTGGGGGTGGGAAGAATAAGAAGAAGAAGGGAAAGAAATGATGTTCTGTTTTGGCATTTCTAGTCCTTTCCCTTGCTCTTTTGTTCTATGAAGTTCCTGCTTTTTCCTGGTCAACCATTGTTAGTTGACGATTTAGCAGGACCGAGTCTATCTGTTATTGAAGGCTTTACATGGTCCGACAGAGTTTTTGTTCGAATACCACTCTCAGGGCATTAGATGGGTTGGATGTTGTTCCTTTTATTTCCCCCTTTTTTCTCCTTAATTCTTTTATGTGCTTTTTTTAGACATGAGAAAAAATGGTTTGAGGTCTTTGCTATATACTTTCTTTTTCTGCAGGTTCTGATTCTGAATGTCCCCTTCTTTTTAGCCCTGTAATTTTCGTATTTCCTTTTCCTTTTGTCCAGCCTTCTTAACTAAAGAACATCCCTACTTTAATTTTTATTTGTGTTAATTATGTATTACATTTTGGCATCTACTAGCGAATGACGGAGGCTTTCTATTTTTATTACTTCAACCTTTGTCAGTGTACCATATAAATTTCAACATGATATACCCGCAGTTCATCATATTATTATTATTGTGTCAGTGGCTTCTATATGATCTTCAAGCAACACTGCTGTGCATTTTCATTTGCTTTACTGACACTGATGAACGAAGAATCACAGAATTAATGATTTCTTCGCATATATGTATACATAGAACTCTAGGTTTAGGGAAATGCTTTATTGGCTACTAAACCTCGGTTCGCGGGACGTCAGGAAAAGGGGCAAGCATATTGGGAACAATAGTTTACCTGCGAATTAAATCATCATTTCAGTTGAAATATGTCTAAAATTTTACTGTCCTATCATACAGGAAATCTTGCGACTGTTATGCTCCTTAATTTTATCCCCATGACGCCCATTCTCCACCCCCAAGACTAAACGAGAAAATTCTATGATACAATGTAAGTAGATAGTCAACGAAGATCCCTATATATTCCCTGAAAATGAGAATGAAACAATGAGAAGGGACAGAATCAGAAAATATTAAATATATGTTACCCTATAATGCACGAAAAAGGAGAAAATGAAAAACAGTTAGTGAGGAATGGCAGGTGTTTGGACTGAAAGACTTCTAACAAAGACAATAGTCCAAACCAAAACGAGACATTCCCGAAGTCCCAATTAGCTGAACCCAGCACAAGACAAAAAACAAATTGAGTGAAGACTGGTTCACTGCAACAACTCTTCTGGCACCGGTTCCCCCAGATACAGCTCTTCACTCTCCCCCATCTCTGTAGCTGCCTTGCAGATCTTATCCTCGATCTTACGAGGATTCTCCGCCAAACGGCTCAGTACAACTCGCAGCAGATCTGTATACAGATTGACCTCATGGTCCTTCCGCGCCTTCGTGTCCAGATCCTCGATTAGTAGCCCTTGCTTAGCCAATTGGGTTTCTCTCCTATCACGAAGCGTTTCTAACAATTTAGACACATGTTGAAGGGTTTCTTTACTTCGCGGATTTATAGATATGCGACGACGTTGGCGGCGGGCCTTCTTACTGTTATCTGCCTTGGGAAGGGGAGGGAGGAGGCGGACGACTTCAAACATTAGGATGCGGCCTGTGACTACGTCTGGGATGTAGCCGAAAGCATGCCGCAGGGAATGCAGGGCGACGATCGTACCTTGAGGGTCAAGGGAGAAGGAGAAGCAGCGGAGAATTTGGTCGTAGAGATCTTTTGAGAAGAGTTGGCGGACGTTGGTTTGGTTGCGTGGTGTTAGGCTGAAGTACCAATCCATCATCTCTCGGAAGAGAACTCGAGCGGTGGGGAAGTTGGCGTCGAATGGTCGTCGGGCGCGGTCATATTGGATTTTACCGCAGTCCCAGAGACAGGCGAATGTTTCCAAGTCTGGGTGAACGGTGGCAGACATTTGCTGGTAGCGAGTCCAGACGCCAAGGACGTCATGTTTGCGTAACTCTGCGTAGAGGAGGTGATTCATGAAGAATGCATTAGGTCGCATTTGGGCTTTCTCGAGGCATTCAATGACGTAGTTAGCCATGCGGTCTTGTCCGCGTCGGGTATAATAGAGTAACAGGAGAGAAAATGTCTCGATGCTTGCCGGGGGAACAGTCTGGTTTTCATATGTCGGTAAACGGGTTCCATTCCCAGCATCATAGACAGATGGCTTAATCGACCCAGGAGACGGGTTCTTCTGCCGGGACCAAACATGGTCAATCCGTTCCTGAATCATCGCCCATCCGAGCTTCTCAGCCTTTTCTCGGCCAGAAGGGTTGTCTTTTCGGAGCCAGCCGCCAATGACCCCGTTTAAATGTCTTGCATCTGGCTTAATACCTCGTTCGTACATCAATTGAACGACCGCAACGGCGGAATCAACCTCTCCCATGCCAATTAACTTCTTCAACCAACTAGCATAAAAGAACTTATTCTGGAACTTTCGGGGCATTATCGTCAACGCGGAGAGAGATACTTTATTCACGTCAGCTTCTGTGATGCTGGAAGCTTGTAGATTTCCAACCAGACCCAGGGAGGCGTTATAAAGAGAAGTTGAGTCGGATGTAGTGGTTTGTCCAGTGAGCATCATATCTTTGAAGACCGCAACAGCCATGTCAACTCTGCCAGCTTTGAGAAAGCCAATACTTATGGAATCATAATCTGTCATGATTATGTCAGTCCCTAACATCGTTTTGAGCCGTAGATACAAAGTCCAAGCCCGGGCACCGTTCGTATTTCCTGGAATTTTAGCCCAGGCAATTATGATGGGTATTAAAATCCGAGGGGGGCGAGATTTGTCGTCCGCAAGAAATGCCATCGCAATATCCTGCGCGCGTTCCAATTCCCCATTAGCTATGAGTATCTGAACCCCTAGGTTCCAAAACTGCTCAACCTCTGTGCCAGCTGCATAGTTCAAGTGCTTCTCGCGAGTTTTCCACAGTGAAAAAGCTTTATTTGACTGTCCACTTTCAAGAAGAAGAGTAATATACTGCAGCCATTGAGATTGAGTTAAGTCCCGACCATTCGAAAGTATGTCCTCTGCCAAATCCTCCCAATGTCCCAAGAGCGGAGTTTGGGGGCTGGCGCTCTGGCTTTGAGAGTTCCACATTATGGTCAAGGTCTCTTCCGGTAATAAGTCAATGAAGGCTGGTATTGTTGCTCTACATCGTTGATATGACCTCCACAACTCTTGCCTATGGGCCCTTGTTGGGTCCTTAATCAGAAGCTTTAAATTTTGATTGAACCGGTTAACGTGCATTTGAGCTGTATCCGGGACTTTTAATTCAACTTCGAACGACTCTTTAGGAGGGGTTTTAGCCGGTGCCAGCATCTCCTTCGGATTCCATTCAGCTGATTTGCGCGTCTCCAAGTCTTGAGTCTCCTCCGCAATAATTTCTTCGAGGGCGCCAAAAAAATCTTGATAATCCTTATTATCCTTTGCCTCCTCCTCTGCATGTTCTTCTTCGTATTTGCGGACCGCGTTACGTACTATTTGTCTTTGGTTTTCCGACAGCTGTTTCATCAATGGGCTGTTGGGTCCAAACGGGCCTTGCTTTATCTCCTTTAGTTCCTCTTGTAGTTCCCTGATTTTGGCCCAAATAACCTCTTGCTCGGCTTGTTCTTCCTTCTCAGGGTATACCTCAATCTTCTCTTTGCTCGAGAGGGTAGGCTGCTCAAACCATCGTATTGAAGCTTTAGGTTCGTTGTTGCGACCATTTTCATTTGAGAGGGGGTTTATTGTCGAAGAGAACTGCCTTCGCAGATGAGGATTGGGAGGGAAACCGGAGCAAAGGCGACTCTTATGAACACCATGACGATGCCATTGAGCCCCGGACAGACTCAAGCGGCGCATGGATGTACAGGAGCGAAATTATACCATTAGAGAAGAAGTAAGAACTATGCCTTGCTTGAACTCAAAAGGAGTTGATGTTAAAGATTAGCGACCGAAGAAGTAATAATACGCCCAAGGGTAATATTACGGACGTGTAACTAACTAACCAATCTGATTATATAATCCTCCTAATCATCGCTTTACATTTTGAGCCCAGACAAGAAAACTTGAAGAATATCTCGTTTTATATTGCTCCAATGGCTCTCGGATGATTGAAAAATCAATGGCCAAGTTGCCGTTAGATTTTGGTTTTTTTAATAAAAATGGCCACTTCTGATAATCGCAAGGAGAACTGTGAGTTGAATGACCTTGACGGCTTAGAACACCAGGTTTGCCTTTACCCTTCATTCCTGTTCGCGGTCAATAAGCTAACCCTCGCGTAGACGTCGTATATCTATAACCCTATAAATAAGGCTCATTTCCAGACTGAACGCCCGTCCAAAAGACGTAAAGTGTCTAGCGTGTCGTCATCGCTGCATCAAAATGGTTTGCCCTTTGCACCTCTGCTTGAAGGGGAAGAGGACCCGGAATCTGTTAAACTACGGTATAACACGTTTCGCGGATTCTGGGCTAGCCAGGAGCAGGAAATCCAGGTACTACGGACTGACAATTTTAAATCATAGCAATCGACTCTGATCTTTCAATTAGGCTATACTTCGTGACGTGGACTCCGATATTTTGGGGAATGTGTCTACGTTCGTAGAGCTGACTTCACCTGAAAGGTACGGTGTCTGAATCTTTCTTTGAATGAGCTGTTGACCAATTCTATGTCTCTAGCTGTAATGGACGTATTCCCGCTGGGTTGATTGCCCTCGGCTCCAATATTTCTTCCATGGGGCGACTATTAGTTCGTCTACACGAACAGATGCAATCCTCGGACACTGGACAGGTTGTTGCTCTAGATTCTGGAGATGCGTCCAATCTGAAAACCGTTTTGAAGCATATCATTCGATCTGCCACAAATGACAATGATGGCAATGATGGGGATCAGGGTATATCAATGGACCGGACCGTAGGTTTATCACTCGCAATCTCCCCTTACCCACGTTATGCATCAACGCTGAAGTTCAAATAGGGACCAAAGCCTCTTTCCTATGATTTGGATATATTGCATTATCATGTAAAAGAGAAGGGGATTAAGAAAGTGATCATTGCTTTCCGGGACAGTGAAGCCTTTGATCAAGCTTTACTAGCGGATCTGATATCACTTCTCAGGTGGGAAACTTGATATCTTCTAACAGGCACACACTAATGTTGTTTTTCTTTTTTTTTTTTAGTTCTTGGGTTGATCGGATTTCCTTCGTTCTTCTTTTTGGAATTACTACATCAGTCGAACTTTTTGAAGCCAGGCTTCCAAGGTCCCTGGTGAATCTGCTACAAGGACGCAGGTTTGACGTTCAGAACTCTGGTGACTCTATAGACCGCATATACACCAATCTTCAGATGCGCCAGGAGGGAACTGTATGGCTAGGCCATAACGTGAGCAGAATACTTTTTGAGAAATCGAAGGACCATTTTCAAAGTCCCGAAAGCTTTGGGAATGGGATTAAGGTAAGAAGATCACAATAAATTACTCCCCTTCCCCCCTCTTTAGCTACATCGCTGACACAACTAGTACGCATATATGGCCCATTTCTTCGCCAATCCATTATCTACATTACTCTCAAAAAGTGCAACAACGACAAGCCTTCAAACAGAGCTATGCGAAGCAATCCGAAACATCCCGTCTTTCCGCACGTCAGTACTGTACTTACACAAGTATTTTCGGTCCTTCCATGCAATTACTCACTATTGTTAGGTATGTCCAAGGCTTGTTGGATGACGGAAAAGTGAAAAGAGTACGAAAACTTTTGGAAGACGACAAATTCTTAGCACAAGTCGCCAGAGACAATCTTCACGGCGGCCAGGAAAGTGTGAACGCCATGTTACATTCCGTTGAATTTCTCGAAACGGTGTTACGGTTTCTGAACACCACGAAGATGCCTACGCTTTCCGAACTTATTATTCAGGCTCTAGCAGGAGAACTCCTTAGTTCAAAAATTGTGGGAGATATGCTGGAGGAAATCAAAGAGCTGCCATCAAATGCCATCGAAAGCCTTTTTGCTGCGCTTCCACCCAGAATTGGGGATTTGGCTGTTTTCAAGGAGTTACTCCATAGGCTCCAATCGCTAGTAAGATGTAATAATGGCAGAGACCCTCTCCACAGCGAGTATGATGATCATCATTCATCCCATAAAACCACGGTTGTCGGACAGAGAGTCAAACTCACCAAAACCAAAGCAAAACTATCCAAACAAGATGCCGAATACACTGCTTTCGTCGATGACCTCAGCGCTGCGCTGCAACATTTCTTATCTAGAAACCTTATTTCACCTCAAGATCTCTTCATGCACGAGGCATTTCTCTATGACTTAAGAACGCCCATAAAGGATGTGTTTAATCCGCGACCTCGTTTCACCCTGGAGCGAGCACTTTCCACGCCATTTGATTACCTTGTTTCGGGTGCAAATTCTGCGGAGGCTGAGAATACAACGCTCTCTAAACCGTCAATTTCCATTCTCTATAGCCTTTACCTGGAGACCGGCTCTCTTGTCAATGTCTATGACCTGTGGCGTGCTTATTACACTATAGCAGCGGGGGAGGATATAGAAAAATCTGATGAGCGTCAAGCATTGGCACTGTTTTATCATGCTTTATCTGAACTGAAAATGATGGGGATAGTCAAGCATAGCAAGAAGAAGATCCACCATTTGGCCAAATCAGCTTGGATGGGTTTGTAAAAAATTTACAGTGCTCCAATAGTTAGATATACAGGATTGTAGAGATTAATGTCAACGCTTAATGCTGCATGGCTGCTTTTGGGGGAAAGGAGAGGGAAAGGGGGAAAATAAAAATAAATAAATAAATAAAATAAAAATATGGGGTATCATAATATTTCTCCGAAAACGTGCATGTGCAGTCTTCCCTCATAGATAAACCGGCGTCATTACCAAAATGAAATGCCTTTTAAAACAAAAACAGCGCTCCGAAAACGCCGGGAGCCTCGTAACTATTTCCATCTCCTAATTCATGATGTGGTGGCCTCATGTTTCACCACAGAGGCCACATCGGCCATGATCGTCGCGTCCTTCCCTGTCTTTCAGCTTCTAACTCTTCTTCAAGGTCACGATCAACCTCATCCGCCAACAATTCTAACTCAGCTTCGATATCCTCGTCCATCCTACTCCGAACAGGATGTATAATATCATCTCTCCCCAAAGGTCGTCCACCTTCACTGAAAACCATGGCTTCCCTCCGTCGCCGCCGCAGCGCTTGTTCTTCAGTTGTCCTTTCCTGACGTCGTCGCCCCTCCGTCCATGATGATAAGCCGGCTGTATCTTCACCACCAACCATCCAGACATCGCTATCACTACCGCTGTCATTATCACTATTACCACCATCGTCATAACTTCCACCAATTTCATCGTCATATATACTACCTGTATGCTCTTCCATTCTACTACCCATGAGCCCGTATTTCCGCAGCTGATTGATGCCCTCTTGGTGGGAGGAGAGGGTTCCGACGATAGAACTCATTACCGCGTCATCTGTACACCACGTTTTCGTTAAGAGGACCACGTCTGCGCTTTTGGATTCGTCATGGGTGACGCAGGGAAACGGATATTTCGAAAGCCATCGGCTGATAACGCCAGCCTCTAGCGCAGCGGGGATGTTTTCTCTTAGGATAATGTCAAGAGTAATTAGGGCTTTCTTCTCGCCCTGTGGCCGTGTTATAGGAAGAATTGGTGAAACTGAATTGTTGTTCTCTTCTTTATGCTCTGGGAGAAAGTTACACAGACAATCGACAAGGGCAGTATAGGTGGGCAGGTCTTTCAGTCGGCTGGAGACTGACGAACGGGACACTGTGAGAGAGACACGCATAATTAGCAGTACTTACAAAGGTGGAAATGCAAAGGAATAATATAACGAGGAACACTTACAAGACCTATTGGAGACCAAAAAATATAGAGCATTCAGAGCCTTGTTGCGGAGAGATGGATCCTTGCTTGAGAGGTCTTCCAGAAGTAGATCCCGAGTAGATCCTTTAGTCGATCTCTCGGATATAATCCTTAATGCCCTACATAGCTGTTAGAGTCTCTATCTCAGAGCATACATTCATCATTCCTTACGCTACTCGGAGATCGAAACTCGTGCTTTCAGATAACTTCTGCAGAGTTTCTAACTTAAGAGCTGCAATCGACGTTAGTTATCCCAAATGCGCGTTGAGGGGGTCCTTTTTACCATCCTCGGTCCCTTCACCAATTACCTGGTCATCTTTCTCTCCTTTCCTGATTGCAGTGAGCTCTCGGATTCGATGGAGCTCAGAAGCAATCCCGCGGACGGCAAAGAAGAGTGTGACACCTGCAAAGAGGATTTAGTTACGTTGAATAGGGAGATAGAATGCGATAAAAGCATACCTAGACATAGCCATACAACACGATCATTATTTTGTGAAGCCATATCTATTGCTGTCCTCTATTACAGCCACCTTGCTGCAGCTATCGAACGATGTAGTGCATACGGAGTATGTAAAGTCGGTTAAACATTGGCTGTGTGAAGTGGCAGAACATTAACTTAACTACTTACACTTAACTAGTCAAAGGCGGTGAGCCGCCTCTTTTCCGGCACTAAAATTATGTACTTTCGGTCTAAAAAATATCACTGTTATCCAACAACTAGGCATTCAACCCACACCTCTTGTGCTCCGTCCGAAGACTAATATCGCAATAATGGCCCCTTCTCAGCTTAAGCAGCTGAAGGCCTCTCTTCGGGAAAGCGGCATTCTGGGTCCCCAACAGTCGAAGAAGCAGAAGCAGAAAAATGCGAAGTCCGGTGCGGCCGCCGCAAACAAAATACAGCGTAATGCTGCGCTCGCGGGAATACGGGAGCGATTCAATCCCTTCGAAGTTAAAACGCCTTCAAGGCCTGCAAAATTCAGTTTTGCTTCGCGATCGAACCACGAGGCGCCACAGTCCAGACCAGGAGTTACAAAAGGGCTTGGAGAGCAAAGGGTTTGCTTTCCTACTTGCTCATATGTTCTATTTCCTTCCTGGAAATATCGTATGCTGACTTATCTGATCTAGAGGAAGGAAACACTGCTTAAAGAAATGCACCGTCGGGGCAAAGTTGGTACACTTCTTGATCGACGATTCGGTGAAAATGATCCGACAATGACCCCCGAAGAAAGGGCAGTAGAACGCTTTGCACGAGAGAGTCAGAAGAAACTAAAGAAGGAGTCAGTGTTTAATCTTGAGGATGAAGAGGATGAGATTGAACTTACGCATTTGGGGCAAGCTCTAATCTTTGACAAGGAAGATGGAGACGATTTTCATGAGGACGATCTGAATGGTTCTGATGAAGATGGAGACTCCGGAATAGCACGAAAACGGAGGCGCCTGGTTGAAGAAGACGATATGGAGGGACTGGCTGACGATTCAGAGGAGGAGGGGCCACCAGAACGGAAGAAATCGAAAAATGAAGTCATGAAGGAACTCATCGCAAAGTCAAAATTTCATAAATATGAGCGTCAAAAGGCGAAGGAGGATGATGACGATTTGCGAGCGACTCTTGATAAAGGTCTTCCCGAAATCTTTGAGATGATGAGAGGAGTAAAAAAACCTGAGCCGGAATCCTTGCCAAAACCTGATCTTATCGCGACAATGAATCCAGATCGCGCAGCACTCTTAAATGGAAAGGATAGAGACCAGGCTGATAAGGAATATGATCAACGGCTGAAGCAACTGGCGTTCGAGAAACGAGCTAAACCATTAGACCGTACAAAGACGGAAGAAGAGAGGGCAGAAGAGGAAGCAGAGAAGCTAAAACAACTAGAAAAGGAGAGACTCAGGAGAATGCAAGGAGAGAATGACGAATCATCCGAGAACGAGGAAAACGCTAGCGATAGAGAAATGGGGGATGAATCAGAGCGGGACGATGCGAAGGCATTTGGATTAGCTCAGCCCAGTAGCGTGACTGAGCTTGGGGTTGAGGAAGAAGATGATTTTATCATCGATAGCGACCTTGTTGAGTCCGATTCCGAAGCGGATCTCTCTTTGGACGAGAGTGACATTGCCAGCTCGGCTGATGAAGAAGAATCCGAAGATAAAGAAGATGAATTCATTGGGAGTTTAGTCCTTCCCCCCGACGCAGATGATGGAAAAGGGTTTGCGGACACCAATGCGGGTCTTTCCACAGTCTCGGGAAATCGGTCCCTGGCATATACATACCCATGTCCAGAAAACCATGAGCATTTTTTGCAAATAATACAGGCTGCCAAAACTGAAGACCTGCCAACCATTGTCCAGAGAATCCGAGCTCTCCACCATCCTCGACTCCACGGCGACAATAAATCAAAACTTGCTGCCTTTTCGAAGGTGCTTGTGCAGCATACTGCGTTCCTGGCTAACCAACCAAACCACCCACCATTCGCTGTCCTTGAGAATTTACTGCGACATATCCACTCGATGACCAAATCTCAACCAGAACCAGTGGCTACTGCGATGAGAAACCATCTACGAGAGATGTCAGACAATCGCCCTTTGGAATTGCTACCAGGAGATCTTGTTATCTTAACAGGCGTCGCAACCATATTCCCCACATCTGACCATTTTCATGCGGTCGTCACTCCATCCATGCTTGCAATGGGTAGATACCTTGGCCAGAGCAATATCACCAACATTGGCGATGTTGTGACTGGTGCCTATATTGCAACCCTTTGCATCCAATATCAAACTCTAGCTAAGCGATATATACCGGAATTCATTAACTACGTGCTAAATGCGCTATGTATCCTAGCGCCCAGCGAACCCCAAACCACATTTGGGTTCTTTCCCATTAGAAAACCAACTGCTTCCTTACGAATAATAACCCCATCGAAGCTCTCCTCGTCAGCACCAATCAGAAAACCTGCATTTTGGGATATTCTCTCCGACTCTTCTGCTGACACAGTTGAGCAAGAAACTATCAAATTGTCTTTACTCAGTACCTTTGTCGATCTCCTCGACCAGGCCGCCGATCTCTGGACCTCTAAATCAGCCTTCTGCGACATTTTTTCCCCAGCCAACCGTGTCCTTAAGCACCTTAGCAAATCCATTAACAACAACCTCTCTTCCACACTCTCCGATCAGCTTCGTAGAATCTGTGACAAGCTCCAGGCGCTGCTTAAGCAGTCGGACCTCGCCCGCCGCCCTCTTGTACTACACAACCACCGACCTCTCGCGATTAAAACCGCCATACCTAAATTCGAGGAATCCTTCAACCCGCACCGCCACTACGATCCTGATCGTGAACGTGCCAAGCTTAATAAATTGAAAGCGGAGCATAAGCGTGAGCGCAAGGGGGCTATGCGCGAACTGCGTAAAGATGCAAACTTCATTGCGCGCGAAAGTCTCCGTGAGAAGCGCGAAAAGGATGCGGAGTATGAGCGCAAGTATCGTAGACTTGTCGCAGAGATTCAGGGCGAAGAGGGGAGAGAGGCAAAGGCCTATGAGAAAGAGAAGAAAGCTAGGAAGGCAAAGAGGTAGATTGCATTTTCTGGGGTCATTTTTGGTTATCGTGTTGCTTTTGCTTCGTTGTATATGCTCTGTATACCCCCATTCCTGGCTACATACTCCTAGATGCGTTGTTCTTGGGAGAGCCAGGGTACGCCTCCCCTCTGATATTTTTCTCATATTTTTCAAGAAATGGTTTATAAAACGAGAAAACTAAAAAGCGCAAGCCGTGTAATGTCAATAGTGATGTTAGAATCATCTTATTCTTAATTCTCTGTAACTGTTTCTAAACAGGGTATATATGCAGAAATACTGACATGTGTGAGAAAATGACAACATCCACAAGGCCTGTCTATGAGGCAACCAAGTTTTGGAAAAGCCGACCGCACCCAAAAAGAAAAAAAGAAAAAAAGAAAGAAAGAAAAAAAAAAGTAAATAAATTATTAAAAAACCGATAGAATATACTGTACAAAAGACAAATATTAAGAAATCACATCTTAAGCTCCACCCCGACCTTAATCAGGTACTCGCATTTCGTGAGCTGCCCTTTATCGATCACCCTCGTCTCCGTCTTGCCTGTCTTGACATACAAGTTGTGCAGCACTCTATCACCTTTCTTATTCAAAACTGTCCCCCACTTAGGGCTGCCTTTAGCTCTGTGCGTATTTGGATCATAGCTGCGGATGAAACTCGTCCAGTAACTTTGCATAAGGGGCACAATAGGCGCATTGACACCTCCACGCATGTATGACTGTGGTCCATAGCCGTGCGCAGGACCCCAAATGGCAGGAAGATCAGCCGTGTGGCCAACCCCAACGCCAGATTTCGTAGATGGCGGGTCGTCGACGTCGTAGTGAAAGTGCCATGCTTTTTCGTGGTTGCCCCATGTGCTGCTGGCAAGGCTTAAAGCGAGAGCGGGACAATTGTACCGCATATTACCATAGGCATTGCTGGCTTGGCGCCAGTATGGTCCAGAGTTGGGAAAATCATCATTGGTCTTCGGGAAAAGCTTGTGGATCTTGTCCAGGTGCTTTTGCTGCAGGGCTGGAAATTGGTTCTTCAGGAAGTCGTCAGATTCTTTGAAGCTTTTTGTCTTTTTGGGGATGAAGACGGTGCCCTCGTTAGTGTCTGAGCCGAATATCGTAGGAACTTTCTTTATTTTTCCAGCTCCGATGAGCCTGTAGGTATAGTCCGTGATTAAATCGCCATCGATGGTTGGGCTGTACATGAATAATGGCGGGGCATTGCTGCCCGGGAGGGGGTAGGTTTTGTCGAGCCTTTGGATGTTCGCTGCGTCCATCTTGCGGAGACATGCGAGAGAATCCTTGCCGTTGCATTTCGTATTTTTGACAAGGTTGTTATACATATATTGGCTTTCTTTGATTGTTAACTGAGTTCCAAACGAGGGAGAGCCCGCTGCTGCCGCATGGAAAGTATTGACACTCTTCCCCCCAAATGCTGTGAGCAGATAATATACGGAGGCAGCGCCGGCGCTATTTCCACCGATTGTGACATGGTTGGGGTCTCCGCCAAACTGAAAATTAAGTTAGCATAAGAAATGTCCAACTTCACTCCCGGCCAGCGATCAATATTTGATATCTCTCGTTCGTTGAACAGAAAACATGAGCGACGGTACATACCTTATTAATATGCGCCTTAACCCATTCAAGAGCCTTAATTTGGTCTTTAAGGCCATTGTTAAGACTAGCTTTCTCTTTGATTTCTTTGCCTGCAAGGAAACCGTAAAGCCCAACACGATAGTTGAAGGTCACAACGATGACATTCATGGCAGAAGCCTCAATAATCCCAGTGCCATTCAGCCTTGATCCAGCAAGGCCGTTAAAGCCACCACCTTGAATATAAAAATAAACAGGTAGCTTAGCATTCGGTTTAGCTTTCGACGGCGCATAGACGTTGATGAAGAGACAATCTTCCGATGTATGCTTGTGTGGCACGACGCGGGTTCCCAGACATGCGAGACCGTGCTGTGGAATGTGTCTCAGCCATATCCTACTGCCAAATACTCACACCACTTCGATCTAGATCAAGAACGTAAAAGAAAAGAAAAGAAAAGAGAGAGAGAGAGAGAATTTAAAAAAAATAAAATAAAATAAAAGAACACGAAGACATGAAGGCTTACTTGATCAGCAATCTGATCCTTCGTCTCCTTCAGGGGATCCTTCGGTGCCGCGAAGCGGAGTTGGCTTAAGGGGGGTGCTGCATATCGCATACCAAGCCAATGAGTAACTCCGCCGGGATTTTGTACTCCTCTGTATTTGGCATAGCCCAAGTTAACCAAAGGGTCCACGGCATGTACCAACTGCAAGGCATTCAGAAGGGATATCAGGAGAACCAGAGATGCATATACCGCCATGAGACATATGCAGCAAGCAAAAGAATTATATGCAACAGGAACGAAGAGAGGAAATCATAAAAGTAACTAATTAACGAACCGCAAAAATAAATAAATAAATAAATAAATAAATAAAAATAACAGCAAGATGAAGGAGATGATATATATAAACTGCCTTTCCGTGACACCACCCCATGCAATATGGCATGTCTCCTGCAGGAAACCATCTTGCTGCTATCAGCGATCATTCAAAATAGTAATAGGATTGAGCCCGCGCGCCAGAAACCTTGCCAAATACAAAATGCAACCCCCCTCTGAAAGTGGAGTCCTGGGTGCGGGGGAGTCCATCGCACACAGTCTTGGCCGTCATTCTGTGCGAATAGTGTTCATGTATGGTTATTATGGTTAGTTATATCCAGATGCTATTTGACTAAGTATTCAAAAGTAGATAGATAGTTAAGTGGCTGTGAGCATGTCGTAAGCTGTCAGCAAGAAAGACAAGGCAAAGACTCAAAACATCAGCAGGAGAGAACAAAATAGCGTTTTGCCAAATAGCAAGGGAAAAGCTTAGCTTCGTCCCCTCTTCAATATATTAGTTATCAATCATCAGTTAACAAGTTAATTAGTTGAGAATCTGTTTCAAAGCTCTTCAGTTCAAGCCACGTACATTTTACAACGGCAAAAGGGTAGTATCACAACTCTAACCGAAGAGATAAATAACTACCTGAAGTGAAGCTGCCCGGGCAAAAAGGTTCTGGCTAGAAACCTTTTAACAACCTCATTCATTTCTTCATCAACGGCTCCATGCGTTGCTATTTCAAGCGCCGGGGGATGATATTTTGGCCCTTGGCTAGGATCAGAAGTTAAAATGGTGCTCTCCGGCGGGCTTTGCTTTCTGGCTCGACGATCTGCCGGTCGGCTAGTTATGATACTAATAACTCAAGTGAAGTAAATATATAGAGAGAGGCATGCAGTCATTCGATAGCCGACAGATTAGATGTAACGCAGCATGTTTGAGGAATGGGTAACTGAAGTTAAAGGGAGAGAGATCCAACACTGAAACGACAGTGGTGGCGTAGGGAGTTTAACTATGCAGTTAACTTCCCGAGTGCTTCGACGAAACTTAGTTATCCATGGAGCAAAATCCTTCATAATATCCGATCCCATCAACTCGTTAGCGATTGGGTAAGAAAATAGGGGTTATTTTATTACTGCAACTATCCAACCAGAAATAGCACCTAATTCCCGAGTTAAAACATCCCAGTTCGGGGGTTTCTTTTATGCTGTAGGCAACTATGTAATTGCATTTTAAACGAAATTAATTTAGCTTTAGTTTAGTTAATATAAGTTAAACTAGTTAATTAACTTGGTTACCAGGGGAATCTGTGCATTGAAATTTGGATTCTATATCTGAAAAGCGTCAGGTTTCGCGTGAAAAAGTCTTCAAATCAAACTCATGATGTTCAAACAACCTTTGATTCAGCCAGTTAATAGTTAGTTGCCTATGTGAGAATAGTGCATTCATTCAAGGCCAGCTGCCCACCGAGATGGGCATACAAAACATTAAAAACATTCCCGCTGCCGCCGTTAATCCCAACTCCGCAAACAAACTCGAGGGCCGTGGATTTTATGCTCAAATGCCGAAGCCAGATTTGTCAAGGTGCATATCCGTGAAAATTGCATGTTGCCTACCGTCTCGTAGCCTGGGTTTCTTCCCACTCGACCCAGTGCTCCTGGACGAGACGGGCCGCCCAAGCAGTCCGCTTGTCTGGCGTGGTTGCTCTGGACGCCACCGTTGCTGACGAGAGTGGCACAACCTTGGGCATGCCCTTCGGCTACGAGCTGTTCCAACGTGCGTGTTTTGTTACCGCCATAGGCAAGGGCGGAATTTAGATCGAACACGCTATTGCGTAGATCGAGGCTTTCCCGGCCGGGATCGGCGGTGATGCGGGGCCAGCTCGTGGATAGGGGATGGGCCAAGGAGGAGGGGATTGGGGGGGGTATCGCCCGCAAATTTTTGTCTGGGAGGAGCATTGCTACCAGACGTTATCTTGTTGGTGTTTACTTAATACCTGTATGGTGTTGTTCGGGTGAGTAGGTCCTTGCTGACTCGTAACTAATCAGAGCATCCAGGTAACTAGTTAAGGGCTAGCAAAAATGATTAAACGGAGGTAACGAGAGCAACAGAGAAATACGCTACATATCATAGGTTGACTTGCTTGCCTGCCATTCCCCATCTCCATTATCACGAATGGGGTGCATTCTCTGTCGACAAGAGGTTGAGAACAGCTCTCTCGAGGATCAAACATCCAATGCCAACTTGCGGGGAGGGCTGGGGACAGCGGCGCAACCCGAAGGTTTGCGAAAAGACACAACCAACGCGACACGCAGCTTCCAGGCATGTTGCTGGTCTGGCATTCCGTGAGCTAAAAGGTAGTTACCTGCTATGGCTCACTGATTCATGCTGCTGTCTCTTGCTGTGAGGCTCTGCTAAATTATTCGTGCCCATGGGCTAACTAATTAGGGCTCAGGGGCGTGTCAGGGGAGACTGGCGTATCCAGCCGTCAAGTGTCTTTTAAAACCAAAACTGGTCACAAATCTTGGCTTGTGATGCTCCTGAAAGATGCTTGAGATTCTCGAACTTCAGGTGTTCAGCTGGAGAACGATTGAGGTCCATCTGCCTTCCTTCACACAGTTTTTGCTAACTTATTTTGCTTAGGGAACTGCTGTGGAGCTACGGAGAAGCACGCAGGGGAAGTCAAGGCCGTAGTTAATCTATTCCCATTTGTTTCATACGCGCCCACTAAATGGCGGCTATGGGAATGGCACGCTTCTCATTGCCGCGCCCTCTTCTGGTCCCTACATCTCCCATTTAACTGACTGTCATGTCACTCTTTGTACTTTATATTTCTGCCAAAGACAAAAAAAAAAAAAACCTCTGCTAAATGATTGGGGACCCGATGAGAGGTTGAATTCGCAGCGTCTTCTTACGCGGTAAAACGTCGGAGAGATGGAAATTATGCTAGCGAACAATCTATTTTGAAATATCCTTCCACTGCATATCGCCGTCCAATAAAGGAAAACATTAGTCCCATTCGGCGCGAATTATTTCTGCGTGCTTCTCAGAACGCGGGGTAATCTTCATTGGGAACCGCTGCGGCAAAAAAAACCCAACCTTTCCTTCAACTTCTCTGGGTCTGGGACAATTTCGTTTCCCTGCGCATCACGGGCTATGCCGAACCCAAAGTCCCATAGCATACGTGAAACTCCAAGAAAGATGGAACGCTCTGCAACATGCATTCCCTGGCAAATCCTCCACCACGCACCAAAGCCAAAGTGGTCACGTTTGGACACGTCCGGGTTCGAGGCAGCCTCACTTGCGGTTTGGAAGTCGTTGAAATAACGCAGGGGATCGAAGCTTCTGGGACTACAGATCACAGCAACCGAACATAGCATTGCAGTACAGATGCCATCTCAACGTAATGCTTTAAAGCTGCCGCAGTTCATCTCCTCGTTGTCTATCCAGGCCCAGTCAGGAAGTATTTCCACAAAAAAAAAAAAAAAAAAAAAATCCCACCCGAGGAAGTGGCGCACGGAAACTAATTGCTTTCCGCGATTTTAGCCACCTTTCCTGAAGAGGATGGGGTATTTCGACGATGCGGTTCGGCGTTTTCTTCAACCAACGATATGGTAAATGTCTGACAAGGATGTACGGATATGACCACACACGATGTATTAGGCCTGGAATGACCATCGGGCGCAGTCTTGTGCCCAAACGCACATGTTTCAGCAACTCCCACAGAAGAGAGGTATTGAGAAGCCATTTCGAAACATGATAACACCACCCTTGGGTATTTAGAACCTCCAATTCCACCCCTCCAACAGGATGTAGTTAGAGACGAACGCTCGAGACTATGGTACGTTGCGTTGCCATCTCACACAATGATGTGTCATACGAACACCAAACAGCTAGGCTGCATCCCCACGCATCTCTCCATATCGATGATGCCACCAACATGCTTGCTTGCAGATCGCGGGTCGCGGGTCGCGGGGCGGCTGCCTTTTTATGAACTGCTTTCCGAGCCAATTAAAAATCAAAAGGTGAAAAGAGAACTGGAAAATTTTTGGGATGAACCAGCCAGTTGGAGCGTTTGTTGTCCCAATGCACCCAATTCACAGGTTTTTGGAGAGAATTTTTGCACCAGACAGTAGTTACACTTCATCCGCTTGATGAGAGAATTTGTCGAAATATTAAAATGCCATTTGCTCAACATGTTTCGCAAAACGTATCCTTTGGCTTAGGCAAAGGAATCCGATAATATCTTTCACCATAATTGAAGCAAGTTTATTTACTTGTTATTTACGCAGAGCAAACCTGGTGAAAATTCAAAAAAGGTACGTTGTCGAGTGACTGTGTGGGAAGCTGAAATATGCCCAAGGATTGTGACATGTTCCCAAACCCTTTGTTGAGCATAATGAATGGATCAGTTTCTGCATATATGTGGAAGCTATGGCAGTAGATGGACGCCTTTAATCCTTAAAGAAGCCTGAATCCAACCGTAAGCCGTTGTTGACGACATAGTTGCGCATAGTGAATCAACATCATCTGTTGTATCTGTAAGATCGAGCGGAGATCACATGACGTGCCAAGTAATCGCAGGACGGAGCTCAAAGCTTCCTTAAAACACTCTGCGGAAAGAAAGTCGACAGCATTCAACCAACCGCGAGGCCCTTCGCCAGCTTCTGACTATGACGGGGATAAAGATGGATAACATTCTAGTTCCATGATATATACGGTGACTGCGCAATTTGGCCATTCAAAGTTTTGGGTGTGGCATAAACATGCCTCACCATCCTTCATTCTCGAAGCGCTCAGGCGGAAGCCAAGGAGACAATAAGAATGCAGAGAACGAGGAGGAAGTAGAGGACTACATGTCAATGACTATTGTCGAGCCATCTAGGCCACAGGGGCGGAAGGAAACATACAGTGAAATGCGCTTGAGAAAGCAAAGGGAGGTTCGTTGAATCCTGCACAAATTAACTGACGTAAACCGTGATATCGTTGTCTCCCTTGCTTATATTGTTATGTTTTGTAACCACAGCAAACTGCACCATACTGCCTCCCATAGACATGCCATTATGAGTTGCTGACAGCGTGTACGCTTCTCATTCGTAGTCTGAAGCCAAGTCCCGTGTCCCGTCCAAAGCAGAGCGGGCTGCTGCTGAGGCTGCTCGAAGAGACTCCGCGCTCTCTACTAGCGCTCTTGACCCCTCGAACAAAGGTTTTCAGATGATGGCTAAACTAGGCTTCAAGCCAGGAACTGCTCTTGGAAAAGATCGGTCTCCCGAATACGCATCTGGTGTTGATGAGTGGAACCGGCGACTCACAGAACCTCTAAATGTGATGGTCAAGGAGGATAGAGGAGGGATCGGGATGGATAGTGAGAAAAAGCGAAAAATAAGAGAGCAAGCTGAAAGTGAAACGAAGAGAGTTAAGGCTGAAGAAGACGATTTTAGAGAGAGGGTTAGGCGTGAAAGAGAAGAAAAGAGGACTGAGGGATTGTTCATCGCCGCCCAAAAGGTCGCAGAAAGATTGGATGTTGAGCAGGTTGAAGATGAAGAGAACATGAGCCTTAGTGACCGAGACCGTACGGAAACATCACCAAAGGATCCTACCAAACAAGGCCTCAAAGCCAATTCCACACAACCATCCATATCTACTGCTACTGGTAACGCAAAGCGCCACACCAAGCCAACATCGCAAATCAACGTACTCTATCGTGGCCTCGTCCGCGCTCGGGAGGAGAGTTTGCGCAATCAGCAAGCTCGTCGTGGCCTGTACCAGTCACTCTCCTCCAAAAACCCAGACCTGATACCGAACCTCGAAAATCTTCCGACATATGGCGATGACCAGCTAGAGCCGGATGATAGGCTTGCCTTAGGTCGAAATGCAGAAGGAGAAGTTCTTGAAGTTGAATTGGAAGAAAGCGAAGACGAGGAGCTGGCAGAGTTTAATGCTTTAAGCGCCCAGGATCGGTTGTTCAGGGTGGTGATGTACCTCCGCGAGAAATATCGATATTGCTTCTGGTGCAAGTATCGCTACGAAACCGAGGAAATGGGAGGCTGTCCAGGCTTAACGGAAGATGATCATGACTGAGGTAGCCTCTCCATCTGCGTTTTAATTAGACGTATGATGATACCTTGATATGCCTTGCAGCTGTGTCTTGCTCGGCTGCGAAGTTCTTAAAACGTGGCTTAATGGGTGCTAGCCCACCTTTTGCCTGCTTCAAAATCGCAGGCTCTGGGTCATCCATTTAAAACTAACAAGCATTAATAGTGGTCCCCCCCCCAATCTTTTGCCTTAGTGCATCTGCCATTTTGCCTGCCCCCCCCCCCAAGAGGTGATGTTTTTTTAAAAAGGGGTCTCCTTCCTATGGACGGGGGTCAACATAATATAGTTCCGCGCTCAACTAGTCGTGCTATTGGCCTAATCCTCGGACGGGGGTGAGAACAGAAAAGCACCCCCGTGATGGCTCGGATCTTTTATGTAGGGTTTTACGGAGCCGCAGGGGTCGGGGAAGGA
>NW_011371360.1:164422-296369 GCF_000150735.1 Paracoccidioides brasiliensis
CCCCCCCCCCCCCCCCCCCCCTCCAACTTACCTATCACCGTTCTTCCGCAATACGGGACGTACACAGTTGCGATTTTCTGAACTACTAGTCCAGGGCTTATGTTGCATGCACTGCGCCTGGGTAACATGTTCATCCGCTAATAAAGAGGGTCGGAAACCTAGCTGGATTTGTTCAACGAACTTGAAGTCCTGCTGGCACGAACGGCGTTTCCAGTTGAGCAAATAGACACGTACCAGCGAATAGAATAGAACAGAATGGAGGGAATATTTTGTGGAATCCCATATAGTTTCGCAAGCACAGTAATGTCGGATTTCACTACACCTTAGCAGCTAAACTAAACATACAGGTGCACTTTTGGTGGCACACTCTTCATTCTCACCAGATGAAACCCGGGCTTCTCTATTAGAAATGAAACTTTCCCGTTAGCCCATATATCTTGGTAACGAAACAAAACATTTTGTATCCCAACTTTGTTCCTGTACTGATGAACTCCATCTCTCATTTCCGACCCCTCAACCCGACTCAGTTGTTCCCGTTCTTCATATTCTCCACGTCATGCTCCATCATTTTGTCCAGGATGGCATTTCCTTCCTCGAAATCGTCCACACCCATACCGAGTCCATACGAGTGCTGGAAGTTTTTTCGATCTCCCCATCCTTTCTTGACGATTTGGTACTTGGACGGAGCGCTCGAATTGGAGGTGCTGGTTCTGGCAACCAGGGAGAAGTTAATGGTAATTCTGTCAGCGATGTACGATACATGTATAAGAAAGGAGGATGTCGGAATGATGAAGACTAGAAGTTCTGCTGGACAGGTAGGCATCAAAAAGATCCCTATGTGCCTTTTCTGTTTTTGTGTGCATGCATGGTTTTAAATCGGACCGGTGTTATGGGATATTCTTATGCAGTGTCCAGCGGCTGTTTCCGTTTGACAAATTCGTTTAAGACAGAAACCAGATAGAGGAGGGACAACATTATATCTTTTAGTCTGTAGAAATGAGAAATATCACGGCGCCTAGAGGAGATGATGCTCCCCCCGTCTTTGTGTACATGTGCCGTACATGTTGTGTGTCTCTTATCTAGAATATGTATACATACTTGGCTTCACTTTTGGCATCCCCAGGAGCCTGTAATTCAGTTAGTTTAATAGCAGACCATCTCCGTATTGCAGCTCCCTGGAGGAGATAAAACACAAAACAAGTTTAGATATGTACATACCTGCTGTCCTCCACCCCCTGTTTTCTTTCCATCCGATGGCATGATGATTCAGTCTGCCTTCGCAAGGAATGGCTTGATGTTTTGGCCACAGTCAAAATCTTGACAGCACTGAAAAGCAAAATACCTGATCGCAAATCTGACCTAGAAGTTCGTTTACGTTCAGAGATGGTGGTCGGCAGATACCTTTAATATTTGGAGTTTTGTGGGGTGCCTTGTTTATTTTTCATTTGGCAACTCGTTGATGTAAAGAGTAGAGGGCGAATGAGTGGACCCGATGATCTCTAGTTATCATAGAATTTAGTTCGGAGCTTGCTTGGACCCACATAACTTCGGTAACTTATCTGTTGATTTTATATTCATACCATTTTCTCCCAATCAAGTCAATTCGAAGGCAATTAGTGTGTGTATGTGTATGTGGGTTTTTTGCAGAGAAGGCTCGTCGTCTCCAAAGACTACAAAGGGAGAAGGAAAAGATTAACTACAATAGAAGATAAAATGACATGCGCTGAATAACAATTATCTATGTACATACATATATCAAGCTATTGAATCATATGATTGTAGTCGTGGGTTATTCAAAAAGAACTAGAACCCATGAGCTAACAAAAAACAGCAACGAACGGCACGGGGTATAAATGGGATACATCTGTTGATTACCGTCCGGGACGCTCAAAAGGCATGAAATATATATAGAGAACATGAAGAACAGGATAGTCAGAAACAAATCTCCATACGTAAACACGTTCTCTCTGGCACCAGAAAAGGGACATTAGAATTTCAACGACAGAGATTCACTTAAATCGATGTATGTAGATTTCCTACTCGCGCACTTTTATCTCTTCATCTGGAGGATTACCGAAGCGCCAGACGCCATAACACCTCGTTAAAAACCAGAAATAAAAACTAAAATGAAAAATAAAATAAATAAATTTGAAATGAAAAGAAAGAAATGAAATAAAAACAAGAGAGGAAGGAGAAGAAGAAAGAAAGAAAGAAAAAGAAGATCCAAGTAAGAGCCAAATGTGCCGTTTGAGAGGATATTGCAAGCTCGCATGCTGCCACCACCGAGGCCATTTGTCGATACTTTAATCTGCTCTCGATCAAACCTCGATTCTGGTCTGGGAATTGTATGAGCAAGGACTCATAAAAGTATAATAACTAACTCCCTTTTCCCGTCGCTGAACTTATTATTAATCGAGCGGTCATCCGTGCTCTCGAGCGGGTTTGAAACATAACAAGAAATGAGATGCATAAGCGGTCGGCTAAACGAAAAAGAAGATAAAGAAAGAATAAAAAAGAAAAGGAAAAGGAAAAAAACAAAAGCGAAACCCAGGGATAAGTCCCATGAATGAATCATGCACCTCCAGCAGCTTCTAAGGCGCGCACGAGACAATCCATAAGCTCTTTGAGTGACCGCCGCTTGCACTTCTGAATAGTCTGCATGCATTCGCGGCAGATTCGCAGGCAGCAGAACGTGCATCGCCAGCGGAGCAATTGGTCTTCTTTCAGACAAGCCATGCATGGCACGGGATAGACGGAGTTGTTCGAGGCTGCGAAATAACGGTGGGATTGGTAGCAGGAGAAATGGACTTTGGTGAGCGGTGGGATGAGATTCTTCTTTAGTCGCGGCTGTTTTTGGGAAGCTGGTCTGTTCCCTTCCGGGGTGGGTACCGGCGCATTGGGTTTCATGGTGGATGGTTCGGATGGCATTTCGGTTGTGATTAAGAGTTCCGTCTGTTGGGTGCTGGTGCTGCTGTTCCTGCTGCTGTTGCTGGCACTTCTGGCGCTGCTGGTGCTGCTGCTGGAATTACTCGCGGCCGGTAGTGCGGGAGTGGGTTTGTTGAGTCTGCTCATCTGGTCTGTCCTGACTTTGGTTGGCTCTTGCGAGTATGGGGTCAGTGGTTTGGGGGACCCTGAGGAGGATGGTGTCATGATTTTGGAAGATGGGCTTGTAGGATTAGAAACTGGGACGAAGCTCCTTGATTTCCTGACGATCATAGACTGGACGTGAGGGTGCTGGTTGTGATGGTGTGCAGGAGGAGCGTATGGGTTCTCCAACCGTGTGCGTTGCTTATCAGGACGTCTAATGGGTAATGAATCGGCGAATCTGATGGTGGTCGTCTGTGGTGATCCAGATCGAGACGGGACCTGCTTTCCTTCAAAAGCAGAGAGCTGGACTGTAACAATTGACAGCTCGGAAGGGTCCATCCCCTCCGTTATCGATCGTCTGTATCTGCGTGAGAGAAGAGCCTCGCTCGACGAGAGCTTCAAATCATGGCGAGTAAGGCGATCGTCAATGCGCTGCATAATTGACAAAATTGGACTCTTCTTCCTCTCTTTCGTAGCTTACCAGGTTGAAATTTGATCTCGATCCTGCGATGTAAATTGCAGCCTGATATGATCAAAGAGTTTTCTTATCTCTGTTGAAAAAGATCATAGGAGGATTGGAGCCATCGCCTGTGATGTTGACGTGACTATAACACTCTGCGAACAGAGTATCCTTGAGAATACAAGGAGGTTGAACTTTGACCGCCAGGGTGAATGCGACGGTGAATCTGTACTTTCGTACAACAGTTTAAAGATCAACGATTCACATAGTTATAATTTTGGAGTGCAGAATTTCCACATGGACGGGCCCAGCATGAATATTTGTCACCCCCACCCACGTTAAATAACTAACTAGTTAGTCAAATGAAAGATCAATGTCTGACAACCATTTTGCTCTGTCCGTGCCTGGTCCAAATAGATATGAACCTAATCCTAATCTCCTTAGCGCTCCATGCGGTCGATTCCAAAGAATCACAAACGGCCGGGGCAGAATGGCAGCACGAAGATGGTTTAGCAGCTTAATTAGTGGCTAGCCATGGGGCCTCCATCGGTGAATGTGATATGATATGTATGGACTATCACCACATTTGAACGACGATGATAGCTAGGGTGCTCAAATTCAAATATTTTGCCACTTGAGACTTCGGTCAACGAGACTGGGAGTGTGAGAAAGGCGTCTCAAGAACTGGGGCATAACTTGGAAAGTTGGAAGGTCAAGAAGTTTAGTTTAACAATAGCCCCAACGCCACAGAGGGAAGAGGGCAAGGGGAACATCGGCGCTACCCTCAAGCCGAGTTTGACACGTCCAATCGTCGAAGGTGAGGACCGAGTGAAAATTTCATTTGGCCAGATTGTGCGGAGTACTTACGGAGTGGCCTTGTTGTTCTGCGAATCTGTTCTGCATATTGTATCTATTAGCTCTAATATTCGGATATCGAAACATGCAAGAAATATTAACCAACAGCAGGAAAGAAAAAAGAGATGTCAACGAATGACAGCGGTCGAGGCCAGAAACCCAACCAATGCAATTGACTTTGGGCATTTGGAACCAAAATAATGCAGAGCATCGTTGTCTGCCACTGGTTCGTCCACCCCCAAAGGTTGAGGCTGAGATCTGGGGAATAAGGAAAAGGGACAGAATATTTAATACACGTGGACCAACAACCTGCAAGCAAGCTTCCAAGGTTCGAATACAAGCCTCGATATTCCCACCACCCATTGCTTCGAGCACCGTTCGATCGTCGTCGCTCGGAGCGGGGAGCCTGAGTATAACTTCTGGGGGATAACTAGTGGATAGTGGATATCCGAAGCATTCTTTTCAATGTGGTGGATTGTGCAATTTTTGCTGAAGAGACGCAAATATCCCCAACTCCCGTAAACGTCGCGTGTCTCTGCTCGATTGATTGATTGATTGATTGATTGATTAACTTTCTTAAGTTGACATCTGCACATCATAAGGGCAACTGATCTAGTTACTAGTCTAATTAATGGAGTTAACTAATTAATTCCCAACTGATCAGCACTTCAAATGTGCAACGCGAAACTACTCCATGAACTTTTTTCCTCTTTGATGCGTCAAAATGTCACCATTCATAATAGATAAAGAAGAAACTCTATAGATATAGAGGGCGGACACAACTTGCAATTCTTGCTTTGGAAAATAAAGAAACTAATATCTCTATTTGTGAAGCAGCAAGACTGCACAGTGTTGTAGATTGTCTCTTGCCATTGATTCAATTATCTGTTATGTATAAACTTACATTAATTGACTGAAACTGAGGAAATACTTGCTCAATAAGTGCTAAGTCTGATTAAATAAAAATTGCTTTTTAAATTTTCTTTTATAAAAAAATGATAATTATCTTCTTGTTATAAGATTTTATAATTTTTTCTTTCTTATATCAATAAGAGCTAAGATTTAAAATTAATTATATACTAGTTATATTGACAAGTAATGAAATTTATTAAAGATAAATTTTAATTAAAATATATTTAATTTAATAAATTATTAAATAAATAAAATAAAATTTAAATATTTTAAAATATTTTATTTTATATATTTTTTTTAATTTTATAATAAAGTTTTAAAATTTTATTAAATAATTTAATAAAAAATTAATTAAATTATTAATATTTATAAATATAAGAACAATTAATATTTTTTTTTTAAAGAAAAGTAATGTTAGAATATATTTGCTATAAATTAAAATATATTTAAAAATGCAAAAAGTCTATTGTAGAATTCAACATGAAGAAAGCCAAATTAAAGAAGAGACTCAAAACTTTTTCATCTGCTGAGTTTGTTGAACAGCTCATTATTCTCTCTCTGCACATCTGCCAGCAAAAGCTAATTCATATATACAAGCAACTGCGGAGGTGCAGCAATTGCAATATGGTCAAATGAGAACAATATGCCCTATATTGATTTTACTTTAAATAGTGGTTGTTGAGTGTAGATATTTCAAGTTAAACCTATATACAGAGTATGCTATTCTTATTCCGACAGCCAGCTCAGAGAGGAATTAATGATAAAAGATTTCTATATAAATAGTTATGATTGAAAAATTCAACGATCAGTTCAAGGGTTTACTTTTGTTTTTAATTTTTTAATTTAGTTTAATTTAATTTTTGTGTGTGAGTGTGTTTCTGCTTGATAAGGAGAATACAGTATCTGCCACAGTTCGTACAGCATTCTGGTCTCAGTAAAAAGTATCTCTCAATAGGGGTAGTAAAAAGTCATAGTCTGGGCTGGCAGGTTCCTGTTCCTGTTGCAAAGGATGCACAAATATTCCCGGCATGACCAATGTTATCCAGGCAGAAAATATTGTTTGCTTTACTCGCCGTATCTGTCTGCATTTTTGAAACAAACCCGATGGTGTTAAATCAAATGTAGACATTGGTGCATCTCTCATAAAGACTTGATCATGTTCTCTTTGGTTGCATCAAAATCGCCAGTCAAGTTTCGAAGTAGTGGGCCACAGGTCCGCGGATAAAGTGGAATTCTCAATTGGTCTCAAGGAGCAAAGTCAAGAGCACAAATAGAGACTGTTCTGATTTATCTCTGATAGGGGTTATTTTCATGTTTGAATTTTGCAGTTGAATTTCCGCAAAATCTTATCTCTTATCTCTAGATACCTTTGAAGATTTGAAGAGGATTTTCTTATTGCAAGAGAGAGGGGAGAAAATAACAACACCTTGAACCCAGTTCTTCGCTGAGAATCAAGATTCAATTGCTCAGCCCTGCGGAGTTGTGGGCTTTATGTTTTGGTGATCAGTTTACTGGGTCTAACCAGGGTTTAAAATAACTGGTTATCTGGTGCTGTGCCAAGGAGGCGGAAGCGAAAGTCGGGGAAGCTTTTTCGAATCTGAAAACGGTAGAAGAACAACAAACCGCGATAAACCTCCAAACCGACATATATCTTTATGGGTTTCTTTCCCCCCCCCCCCCATATAGTTGCCAGTTCATGTTAGATTAGGCCAATTTATGGGCTACAGGGATGGGATTTTATCTCTAAACAACATCTTCCTGAGCATAAATAAATATATATGTTGTGGGAATGACGCGCGAGACGACATCCGTGCCACCCCAATTCGCAAAGCCAATCCTGCAATACACAAGGACTCGACAGGAGGCTCTTTATATTCGAAGAGCGTTGACTCTGTATTTGAAGGCGCAAATTGAGTTCTCTGGTGACTCTCACGTATCTCACATCACTCTTTGCGTTCCACACAATGCTACCAATGTGAAGCGCATCCCACCAGAGTTGAAAAATGGACTACGCGCGCAATACCTCCAGGCGCTGCATGCCAACATAGCTGCGAAAAGAGAGTACAATGAGGTGCTTCTGGAAATTGCAGCTCAGAAGAAAGTCATGCATTCCTCATCAACTGGTTCTGTTGGTGAGGAATCTAGCAACAAGGGTGGAGAGGTGCAAGCCTACCTGGGATTGCTCCGAAGCCGGCGCGATCATGGGAAGATACTGATTTTCCAACATTACCTGGAGAAACTGAACAAAATGGAGGCTGGACAAGCTGGCTATCTTGGACTTAGTGATGAGCAAGCTTTATCTCGCCAAGCTGCTGAGAGCTCGGCTGTCTCGGCTACCTTAACCTCGAGGGGCCGTGACGGCTGTGGCACGGATGTTGAAGCTCTTTTTCATCGGTTGGAACGGGCGGTGCTGCGTGCGAAGAATCAAGCAGATATAGAGAAGAAACTGTTGGAAAAGCTAAAATACCAACACCCCTCTGAAGATGAGAAACCCGTCCCACCAGGGAAAAAGCTGGAAGCTTTGCGATGGACTCATACGGAATTGGTTCGGTGGGTTGAAGAGAAGCTGGTTGAGTCTTCGCCAATGGATGACCAGGGCCCGA
The DNA here is from genome assembly GCF_000150735.1 of Paracoccidioides brasiliensis. Lineage (NCBI taxonomy): Eukaryota > Fungi > Ascomycota > Eurotiomycetes > Onygenales > Ajellomycetaceae > Paracoccidioides > Paracoccidioides brasiliensis. Next base: position 172,340 of record NW_011371360.1, read on the forward strand.
TTGAAGACGAAGCCATGATCGTTGCATCCGACGTCGAAACAATTCAAATATTGGAAGAGACTAAATCCCAGATTCAGGAACAGTATGCCGCCTATGTTAGAGCTCGAAAGGCTTTGCTATCGGCCGTATCTACAGCATCCCAGCCCCTCTCTGTCGGTTTCCAGACACCACAGCGCCGTCTTGCACCTAGTGAGAAGCAGCAGAATACCCCTACGCCGGACCTTGCTTTACTGTTATCATCCATATCGGAGCATCTATTGCCCTTGTCGAAGGCCCAGAAAGCCCCATCGATGCAGAAATCCCATCTATCCGCTATCCTTGCCAAGGAGAAATGGACTACCTGCCGAATGCTGGATCGACTGCGGGATGAGAGTCATCTACTTCCAGAATATCCTATCCTCACGAGACAGCCGCGCTTTAAGCATGCCGTTGCAGCTATAAACCGCCTGCCATCTCTGCTTTCCAGCCCAACCAACCCGAACGAGAGGTCAGAGATAGTTACTCATGCGGAAGCCTGGGCATTTGCTGCTAAGGAAGCAGGGGATGTGACGAGGGGATATATTGAACAGAGGACGGACATTGCGACAGAATTGGCCCGAAATGCGGAGGATACGTTGAAGGAGATGTACGAGCTTATGAACCAGGACTTTGAGGAAGCAACTGCTAGCAAGGCAAAAGACAAGGAGGATGATGGGGATATCTGGACTTCGGAAAGCCGGTTTGCTAGAAATAGAGGGAGACAGGCACGATCGGAGAAACGGCCAAAGGGTCCTTGGTCTGGGTTGAATGGGAGAGTTTGTGCCATAGGGGATGGGTAAGAATAGTTTGAATTGCGAATCCATTGCTAGATGTGGGGAGCTGTGTTGTAGGCTACAGCAAATACATAAAATTTCTCAGCACAGTATGTGCAGTACAAACAAACCATCCGGGTTTTTGACATGAGGAGCTTTTGGTTACCAGCATGCATCGACAGGGCATGGCTGGCTAAGCATAAATTGTTAGAACAAGAGCCCCAATCAAGCAAAAGATCGAATAATACGATCGTAATAATTCTTTATTTTAACTACCTCTAAATAAGTGTTCCATGCATGTACACAGGATTCTATCTATACAAATATACAACTGTATCCTGGGAATGGAATAAAATTTATCACTCTTTTCTTGATGCTTCGTTCTACGATAGTGAGTCATGGCGCTAACAAATAATCGCCCGCCCGGACCCAACAAAAAAAAATTCACAGCAGCCAAAAAAAAAAAAAAAAAAAAAAAAAAAAAAAAAAAAATATTGAAAATGAAAATGAAAAGTTGAAAATGAAAAGTTGAAAAAAAACTCAACCAACAATTTACAAACCATTCCTCTCTCCATATTTACCGTCAACTTCACTGCTCTTCCACAATTCTTCATCTGTCTCCCACGCTCTCTTGAAAACCACTCCCACTCCATCCCCTTCTTTTCCAAACAAACCCTCCACATCCTCCTTTCACCGCTGCGCCAGGCGCAGGGCTCCCAATGGCTCTCCCAGCCCGATGCGGGCAGCGGATGGTCTCCTCCTTGCTTCAACAGCGATGTTTTGCCTCTGCAATCTGTCTCCCATCCCTTCGCACCTTTTCTACCGTTCACACTCTCCCTTCATCAAAGACAATGCTACCTTCCCAAACGTTACTGCAAAAACCACAGCAGCTGCCGTCATGGCGGAGTCCCAAGCGGTCGTTCTCGAGCTCGCTGAGGCATCTGGCTGCGGTTACGGGTCAGGAAGCCCCCAGCGCAAAGGCTTATATGGGTAGCAAAGCCATTAAGGGCGCAGGCCAATTGGTTGATGTGACAAAAGTGCTGGTTATTGGGAGTGGTGGGCTGAGTATTGGGCAGGCGGGGGAATTTGATTATTCTGGTATGTCTCTTTGATTGTGAAGTGGTGCGGAGAGGACCTCAGGGATGAGAGGAGCTGGGGAGAGGATGGCTGGGGCAAATATCCATAATGTGTGCGCTAGACAGTTGACCTTTGGAGTGGCTTTGATGCGCATTGTGGGTTGGCCCTGTTGCATGATTTCATTTGGGAAAATGGGGGCTTCGCGAAAATTTGACTACAAGGCTCAATTGTACCGAATGGCTACTGACAAGTTCACTCGCATTTGAACAGGATCTCAAGCGCTTAAAGCCCTCAAAGAAGCTGGTGTCAAATCCGTCCTAATTAATCCTAACATCGCTACCATCCAGACTGACCACAAACTCGCCGATGAAGTCTATTATCTACCCGTTACGCCAGAATACGTCACCCATGTGATTGAAAGGGAGCAACCAGATGGAATATTCTTAACCTTTGGAGGTCAAACGGCCTTAAATTTAGGAGTCCAGTTGAACCGTATGGGGGTCTTTGAGCGGCATGGAGTCAAGGTCCTCGGAACCAGCATAAGGACTCTTGAAGTCAGTGAAGACCGTGACCTTTTCTCCAAGGCTTTGAACGAGATTAATATCCCAATCGCCGAATCAGTTGCTGTTAACAGTGTTGACGAAGCATTGGAAGCTGCAGACAAGATTGGATATCCCATCATCGTCCGATCTGCGTATGCTCTTGGTGGCCTTGGATCGGGCTTTGCCTCCAACGCGGAGGAACTCAAGAACTTGTCATCCCGCTCGTTGACTTTGGCACCTCAGATTCTGGTCGAAAAGTCCCTTAAGGGCTGGAAGGAGGTTGAATATGAGGTTGTCCGTGATGCTGCCAATAATTGTATTACCGTATGTAATATGGAGAACTTCGACCCCCTGGGAATTCATACGGGAGACAGTATCGTTGTCGCACCCAGTCAGACTCTTTCCGACGAAGAGTATCATATGCTGCGGACCGCTGCCATTAAGATTGTTCGCCATCTAGGCGTTGTTGGAGAGTGCAACGTCCAGTATGCCCTGCAACCTGATGGCCTCGACTACCGAGTCATCGAAGTCAACGCCCGTCTCTCCCGTTCCTCAGCTTTGGCCTCTAAGGCTACCGGCTACCCCCTCGCTTACACTGCAGCCAAAATTGGACTTGGGCACACCCTACCTGAGCTCCCCAATGCTGTCACAAAAACTACGACCGCCAACTTCGAACCTAGTTTAGACTATATCGTGACTAAAATACCTCGATGGGATCTGAGTAAATTCCAATACGTGAAGCGCGATATTGGTAGCTCTATGAAGTCTGTCGGAGAAGTCATGGCTATTGGCCGTACATTCGAAGAGTCATTCCAGAAGGCCATCCGCCAAGTCGATCCCAAATACCTGGGCTTCCAGGGCGATCATTTTGAAAATCTGGACGAAGTCCTCAAGAACCCTACTGATCGTCGGTGGCTTGCCGTTGGACAGGCCATGCTTCACGAGAATTACTCAGTAGACAAGGTTCACGAACTCACCAAGATTGACAAGTGGTTTTTGTACAAGCTGCAGAACATTGTCGATCTACAGAACACCCTCAAGGAGATTGGCAGCCTCTTTGGAATCCAGAAGGAAATGATGCTTAAGGCCAAGAAGATGGGTTTCTCTGATAAGCAGATTGCTCTGTGTGTTGGGGCGACCGAGGATGATGTGCGCGCAAGGAGGAAGAGTTTTGGTATTAGACCCTGGGTTAAGAAGATTGACACCCTGGCAGCCGAGTTCCCTGCTGATACGAACTACCTCTACACCACCTACAACGCTACATCTCATGATGTCACTTTTGATGATTATGGGACCTTGATCTTGGGAAGTGGTGTTTACCGTATTGGAAGCTCCGTCGAATTCGATTGGTGCGCAGTTAACGCAACCCTCTCATTGAGAAATATGGGCAAAAAAACTGTCATGATCAACTACAACCCGGAGACCTACTCCACCGATTTCGACACTGCCGATAGGCTCTACTTCGAAGAACTGAGCTACGAGCGTGTCATGGACATTTATGAGCTCGAGCATGCCACTGGAGTCGTCGTTTCCGTTGGTGGTCAATTGCCCCAGAATATTGCTCTCCGACTCCAAGAAACCGGAGGCGCAAAGGTCCTTGGTACAGATCCAAAGGACATTGACAAGGCCGAAGATCGCCACAAGTTCTCCCAGATCCTCGATAGCATTGGGGTGGACCAGCCAGCCTGGAAGGAGCTGAGTTCCGTAGCTGACGCTGAGGCATTTGCTGACTCCGTTGGGTACCCCGTCCTCGTCCGCCCTAGTTACGTACTCTCAGGGGCTGCCATGAGCGTCATCCGTAGTCATGATGAATTGAACGAAAAGCTTGTTTCTGCCAGCGCTGTTTCCCCGGACCACCCAGTGGTCATCACCAAGTTTATCGAGGGTGCCGAAGAGATTGACGTTGACGCCGTTGCCTCTGCTGGTAAGCTTATTATCCACGCCGTCAGTGAGCATGTGGAAGCTGCAGGTGTCCACTCTGGTGATGCCACCTTGGTCCTCCCCCCTGTCAACCTTGATGAACAAATCATGGCCCGAGTAAAGGATATTGCCGAGAAAGTTGCAAAAGCCTGGAACATCACTGGCCCCTTCAACATGCAGATCATCAAGGCTGATGATCTCGAAGGTGGAGAGCCACAGCTCAAAGTCATCGAATGCAATCTCCGTGCATCGCGATCATTTCCGTTTGTCAGCAAAGTTCTTGGCACCAATTTCATCGACATCGCTACCAAGGCCCTTGTTGGCAGAGATGTCCCTGAGCCCACTGATATCATGGCTGTCAAGCGCAATTATCTTGCTACTAAAGTTCCTCAATTCAGCTGGACCCGTCTTGCTGGCGCTGATCCATATCTTGGAGTTGAGATGGCCAGTACTGGTGAAATCGCCTGCTTCGGTAAGGATCTGGTCGAAGCATACTGGTCCTCACTGCAGTCGACGATGAACTTCCGCATGCCAGAACCGGGAGAGGGCCTTCTGCTTGGTGGTGACACTGAGATGTCCGAACTGCCTCAGATCGTTGATTACCTGAGCCCACTCGGATATAAGCTGTATGCTGCCAGCCCAGAAGTCAAGACTTGTCTGGAAGCAAATGCCAAGGGCGATGTCAAGATCGAAGTCATCGAATTTCCCAAGGAAGACAAACGGGCCCTGCGCGAGGTGTTTGAGAAGTACGATATTAGGGGTGTTTTCAATATTGCTAAAAGCCGTGGAAAGACACTTCTCGATGAGGACTATGTCATGCGACGAAATGCTGTCGATTTCGGTGTTCCGCTCTTTATGGAACCTAATGTAAGCCTCGAGCAGAGCATTTCCCCATTTTTCCCGTTATCAGAAGTTGTGCTTTCTTGTCTTTGAAATGGTTTCCACTAACAGAGCACTGCTATGAAACAGACCGCCGTCCTCTTCGCTAAATGTATGAATGAAAAGCTTCCGCGCCAGGAGGGAATCCCCTCCGAAGTCCGCAGTTGGTCTAACTTCGTTGGCGGCAAACTTTTGTAAACGAGATATTTTGGGGATGACCCTTTTTCTTCTTCCATTTTTAGACATGAGCTATTCTCTGGAAATCACAACCAGTTAGTAGCACAACCGGTTTCGATTCATTTACTTAGCTTTAACCTTTTCACCCATCCTCTACCTTATCTCCTTTTCACATTACCTAGATCTCAAGGCCCCAGCGTCGGGCCCTTTTTGTTTTGAGACCATCATTTTTTGCTTTGGTTTAGCCGCAGTGCTACTATGTACGCCTCTTTTTATTAATTAATGTCTTTGATTTTTTGCTTCTTCCCCCCCCCCCCCCCCCTTCCTCGTTTCTTAGTTATAATATCTGATTTGGCTTCTCCCCAATTTCCACTCACATAACTGCACCCTCAGAATAACCATCTATGCTGACTAAATTTCTGTGGACTAACATGCAACAATTTTTTAAACCTCATGATATGGGTTGTATTCATTCTTCCTTTCCTTTTCTGTCACGTTTTTTTAATGCTCTTTTTATCTTCTACTTCTTTTTTTTCACATAGACAAAAGTTCCATTGCGGATACCATGATTGCGCTTGAGGATCAATGCTGAGCTACTTATTACCACTTCAATTGAGCTTACATAGCTACGGTTTGTTGAACGGTTTCTGTATATGCTCCATCTCCATCTGTAAATGGTAATTGGCGACGAAAATGATGTGGGCACTGAAATTGCTCTAAGCCGGAATAGGTTAGCTTGTATTTCAAAATAATGTTGTCACGTGGATCGATAAATAACACTCACTAACCCGGCTAAATACAACCCCTTGAAAAAAACACTTATGCTTAAATCACACATAGTTGTGTACAATAATAAAAAAACTAGCGTTTCAATGTAGTCAGTTTGTGCCCAACCTCTCAATTGTCAACCCCCTCAATTCAGAGCTTATCTGCCCCAGCAATACTGGCTATTTATATATGGCTTGTTATTATTGTGTGGGGCTCTTTCTATGAGAATTTGCTAACAAATTGACTTGTCAAGCTAATAGAGTTTATTGAGAATATTAAAAAAATTCTTCATATTAATAAAACATTCATCTTTAAAAGATATATTTTTTTATATATAAGAATAAGACTCTCACTAAGACCTTAAGCTTAAAATAAAATACTGATAATATGATAAAAGATTAGATCTATTGAATCTTGAGTGAGAAATGAAGGCAGCTCAGCAAGTGGTGCAGCAGCTCTAATGTGAGATTTAAAAGACGCATGCTGCTGTGGAAAATGAGAAAGCAAGAAAACTAAAAGAACGTGAAGCTCAAAAGGCAGTCAATGAGCTCACATTTGCACAGCAAAGCATAGATTGAGCAAGTGTGCCTGACACCTGCTGCGACGTGATGTCAGATGCAGGCTCCTGCAGCAGTCCCTAACCCCCTGAGCCATATACAAGTTTCCCTACCTAGGAAATAAGGTCATCCTCAGTGTTCCTGAGCAACTACATGCTGTTCCTCTCCGGCAAGCAAAGATCTAACACTCATTCAATTGATCCTCTGCCTCCGTACAGAACCCCCCACCATGGCCGCAAAAACCAGGCAATCCCCACGTCCTATTTTATTGAACCACCCGATTGTGTAGATATGTTGAGAATACCTGTATTAATAGCTTTTAATTTAATTAATTTCCAATTTGTGGTGAGAAGATATTTAATTTCTTCTGGATGCAGTGTTTTCGATTGCGCGGCTCATTTAATAGTGGTTACGGAGTACGAGTAGTTACGGCTCGTTTTGTGGTCAAGTCACGTTACCTGTATATTTTCTCTTTTTGTAACAAAGAGAAAAAGAACCAGTGTTCATTGAAACATACATAGAACAAAAGCCAATAAGCAGAATGAAAGGAGATAGACCACCGAAACAGCTTGAGATGTGTGGCACGGAGAGAATTGCCTGCATAGACCCTCAAGCAGAGCCCAAGCAAACTGTAGACATGGGGCTGGGACTATTTGCCACCTCCAAGATACGTCCTGGTGCGAATGTGTTCGCAATCACGGCCAACTTCGCTACTGTCCTTGATACTCCGCGGCTGAAGGATACCTGCTCGAATTGCTTCGTAACGGTAGGTGATGAGGTGAACCCTGGGCTAACGCTGAAGGCGTGCACTGGCTGCCGTGTCGTCAAGTATTGTAATGAGGTACGTTGGGGCGTTGGTGTTTGTTTTTCCCCTTCCCCCGTCCTTCCTATGGATAGTTACGTTGTGTGTGTTCCAAAACTAATTTCTTAATTTTAATTTTTAATTTTTTTTTAAATCTTTTTGATTTCCAGAGATGTCAGACTGAAAGTTGGGCTGCGTCCCACAAGAAAGAGTGCAGTATCTATAGAAAGTGCCATCCGAATATTCTGCCTATGCACGCGAGAGCTGTTCTAAGCATGATTTCAGAGCCAGATAATCGCATTCTGAAGGGAATGTACAGAACCCATCATACGGCGGTCGATACTCTTGGAGATCATTTTACCGAGATGATGGAATTGGCTGGAGAGCAGATCGAAAGAGTGCTCACAAGTGCAGAAGGACTCAAGGAAATATCGAACACAGATGTCGGGTTGCCCAGGCTAGTGCGCTATTTTACAATGGTGTGGGTTCTTTTTCTTTTCTTCCCTCATTATATGGAGCGGCTCTAATGATTGGCAAATAGTTGGAAACCAATGCCTTTACTCTGACAAACCGATATTTCGACAGAATAGGACTATGCATGCTTCCTTTTGCGTCGTATGCAAATCATAGCTGCGAACCGAATGCTTACATTGGATTTGATGGACCAGTGATTTATCTCAAGGCACTGCAGGATATTGCTTTGGACGAGCAAATATTTATATCCTACATAGATAATACCGAGCCATGGGGAAAACGCCAATCGGAACTCCAAAAACGCTATTTTTTTACATGCAAGTGTCCCAAGTGTGCTCAAGGTCAGGCAGCACGAGAGGACCAGTATTTAAACGCTGAGGGCCCACCCACCAGTGCCCCGGAGAAAGTAGCATGGGATATTGTTGCTATGCCTGAAAGGCCAGGTTTAACACCTAATGCCTTGATTGTACAGGACTTAGCAGCACTTACGATGCTTCAATCAACAGGATGCTTTCCAATAACCCGTCAACCATATCCACATGTTCATGACGACTTCATCGTGCAACTCCTAGAAGCCAAACGTTACAGATCCGCCTTCCTCCCTACACTCATTCGGTATTTACATATGGATCCCGTCTTATACCCCAGCCGCTACCATCCAATCCGTAAGCGAAATACATGGGCGCTTGCGAAGCTTGTGCGGTGTATCAATGACCGCACAGTGCACGATAGAAGCCCGCCAACTACGAATTATGACAACTTTGGGGACCACTTTCCATGGATTTACTATTCTCTGCTCTGTGAACTCGTGGAGATTTACGATGATTCACTAGGTCTCCAGAATTTGCTCAAGCTTCAACTGCGCGAGATCAGCGACGAACTCGAACGCCATGGGATTGACTTCAGTACTGCTAATGAGCGCCGATTGAATAAGATTTTGATTGACAATGCATGGAAAGATGTTAAGTCCATGGTGGACCGCCAGCTATCAAAACTGGTAGCAATGGGCGGAAAGGAGGGGAATATCTATGACTGATCTGATGAATATTCTGGATGGCTATTGCCATTCTCTCATCAGGAGCACATACTCTCGCCCCATATCCATTTTCTCCCGGTCTGCCTTTTCGCTCCACCCTCGTCGTCGTACGGCAATCTCCGTTCTCTCATGGATTTTGTCGTGGTCCAAAATTGCCTGTTCACGGCATTGCTATGCCATGCATAACCTGTTTACCTTATATGCGCAACAATATTGTGTTGTGGGTCCACGACAAAAAGGATTGGACTGTTCACCATCTCATTTCTTTCGTTTATTTCTTGTAAACTTTGCGGATCTTCAGTTCAACCACCCGGTCATGATCGCTGCGACCAACTACCTACCGGATGAACACGGACCAGCAAATACAGCTGCTAACGTTGAAACGGTCATCCAACCGGCACACACACACACACACACACACACACACACACACACACACACACACAGAGGAATACGTTCACTTCCCCATCTTTGGGATTGACGAAGACTGGTTGAGCGGTTGGGAAGACAGCTAAATCGGATCAGAAGAGGGCTCAGAAGATGATTTAAAAGCGGCCTTAGCTGGCCTAGCAGCGAGTTCAGCTAACCCTGAAGACAGATTAGACGAGGGTTTAGACGGGAGTTCAGAAGACGGTGAAGGTGATGGAGATGATGGGGATGGTGAAAACGATGACGATGACGACGATGACGACGATGACGATGACGATGACGATGATGATGACGACGATGGAGACTATGACGATGAAGAGCTTTTCATTGAAGATATGAGTCCTTGGGGCGGAAGGAGCTTGGATCCCTCTGCCAAATACTGCACTGACGAAGTGAGCGTTGCTGTTGCTTCCAGCAGACGCGTTGGGCTCGTGAAATACGCCTGAGGGTGACTTTGTATCGATCGGCAATTTCTGAACAGAATTTGTGCTGTTCCTGTCCTTCCTCTGCTTCTTCATCTTCTCATTCCCCTTCCCCTTCCTCTGCCTCCGCCCTGGTCCTCTTCATCCTCTTCATCCTCTTCATCCCCCTCCAATCCCTGGTACGATGGAAGTGATGATAGTGATGATGACGATGACGATGACGATGACGATGACGAGGATTACGACGATGATGACAGCGCTGATGATGCAGTTGCTATCGTTAATGACGGAGAAGGAAATAGTAGTTTCGATGATCTCGAGATGTTCTATGCAAAACGTGCTGCGAGCGAAAAGGAGAGGAAACACGAACGCGAAAATCGAGACTGTACCCTCTCAAAATGAAAAATGGCTCCTGGGAGACGTACGCTCTTTGCGTCACCCTTCTGGGTAATGGCTTCGCTAGGTCTAACTGTACTTTATTGTCGATTTGCACTCTGGTTCTTTTTTTGCCCTTTTATTTCTTTATTTCAACTGCTTTTCGTTCTGTCCTCTTTGTGTCGTTATCCGGTTCAAGAGGTGGGTTTGGCGGGTAATTCAGAAAGGTTGGCTGCAGCAATGACTGTGGTAACATATCGAACGTTCTATGAGCAGGGGGCCGGTTGGATTTTGCAAAAGCGTGCTATGATGGGGAGAGAGGGTCGACAAACTTGCCTTTTTTTTTTTTTTGGTCTTGTTTTACCCATTTTTCCTGGAGTGGTTTTTCAGTAATGGGCTGGCAGTTACTTGGCAGTTGTTATGTTTCGAATTACTTCTTGTATCTTTTTGTAGCAGGCGATTGATCTGTTGGTCTTTGCGCAGTCGATTAAGGGAGTCTGAGTTGATATGTCGGTATTTGCGATAATGTAAATCAATTCAACGAAGTCAAGTTGTCGTTACCGGAAGGATTGTATTCCAACCATTGTCCTCCGTCCTTTATCATTCTATGCTCGCTGTGGTACCACGAGAATTGGCAGGGTATTGCTCGTTGTACAATTCCATAGTGGTTGCGTAAAGTTGATCCTCGCAGCTTCAAAAAAAAAAAAAAAAAAAAAAAAAAAAAAAAAAAACCCTCCTCATTGCATTATCTTTTAGCCATTACGGTATGGTGTAGCCCGGTGCTTGGGGGTAAGTAGGAGGTTCGAATGGTATGCTAGTGTGTTTCATTCTTACAATTCTTATCATTGGTACCGTTATTCCGTTTCAATACACTAACACACTTTATTTTGCCTATTGGTTCCTCATAGGAATAGAAAGAGAAAAGAAGTTGGGGATCATTTAGATAGGGACATGAAATTATCTTCTTCAGCTATCATCATAGAACGACTGGTTACAAAAAAAAACAAGGAGTGGGACCTTGGTGCGTCTTTTGAGGAAAAAAACTTTCATGACCTTCTCCATAGCCCACAAATATGATTGCCAAAAAACATGAAAAGGAAACCCCGACCCAAACAAACAGCATCAAATGCGAAAACATATAATTTTGGTCTATTTGAGGGGGATGAAACGCGAGGAGTGGGTAGCACCAATACCGGGTCTACCGTGCTTGACAGGTTTGCTGAAAGAACCGTAAGTATGTTTATTGTCAAATATTTCCATCTAGGGGTCAAGACGGCCAAGGGCGAAATGTTGAAAACATACTATGAGATCGAGAATTCACCAAGATAGTGGCCAACCATCTCAGGCTTGATTTCCACCTGGTTGAATTCCTTCCCGGAGTAGATACCGATGACGCTGCCAATCATCTCTGGGACGACGATCATATCACGGAGGTGCGTCTTGACGAGATCTGGCTTCTCGTTGGGCTTGGCCTCTTGCTTGGCCCTGCGGAGTTTCTTGATCAGGCCCATTGGCTTGCGCTTCAGGCCACGGTTGAACCGGCGGCGGGCACGGGCGTGGACGACATCTCGCAGCTGCTCGGAGGAGAGGTCTAGGAGTCTGTAGATTGACAATGGGAGGTCTGATTAGAAATCTCGAATTCCAAAGTTTGGCGTTGTATTTTCTCCTTTCAATAGGAGTTCATGGGTGTAAAGGTCGTGGAGAGAACGTACTGGTCGAGGTCGATTCCCCGATAAGAAAACTTGCGGAAGGCTCTCTTCTTCTTAATTTCTGATTCAAGGCAGAAAAGTCTGTCAGTCAATTAATCGTATCTTCTGTTTTCCTTTTCTTTGCCCTGCTCAAATCAACTTCCACAATATGGAGTTGTTTCCTGTCCGTTTACAAATCCCCCCAACCCCCCAACGCCCCTTTCTTCCCGAAACTCCCTATCTTCTCTTCACATATGTGTATATCCTGTCTGTCCCACATAGCAAAAGGATTTTCCCTCCTCATTATCCTCCTCGAAGCAAATCTGCAAGGCAAACCGACACGGGTATACAACAGGGTAAGTTTGGTATTTATAACACGTACCAGCAGCCTCATCGGCATTCTATGTTCACATAAACTTGTCAGCATATATATCACCCCACACCATCTAAGAAAGCATCGGAAACAGAGCACTCACATATTCGATATCAGCCATGATTGCAGATATCCCTCTCAAGACGCTTTCCGAGAGCCGTTCGAAAAGCGATGGGTGGATGTTGTCGCACTGAAGGGGCTTAAGTCGGTTGGTCGTTCGTTTGGTGGGCCAGCGAGGAGTTTGAAGCGTGGAAAGGTGAGGCTCGGCTAAGCGACGTCGCTAAGGTTTCTTGCCCTACCTGGTATCCCTATTGGGACTAGCGGCATTAGGGCTTGGGCCGTTTTAGGCATGGCCGAAAAGGGAAACGCCATTGTCCCATCAGAAGATATTTTGGCAGCTTCCAGGGGCTCAGCAACAACGATCAATCGATCGATCGATTATCAGGAAATACGGGATCCATCTCCAGAGTGTGTGGACGGACGTCGGTTGGTGGAGGGGAGGGGGGAATATCTACGTGCAACTCTGACTACAAGGCAAAACATAAGACGTTACAGAGACAAATAAATCTTGGACTCCTGGGATATTTCTACATCCGCTAGAGCAACATTTACAATAGTCAACTGAAAATCTGAAATGTTAGGTAACTGGTCTTCCGATGGGTGTCCGGGTTCTCTCACATATACCACCCATATAAATGGCCAACGTCAAACCCAAATTGCTCTAGGATTCAACCATAATCGTCAGACTCGTACTGCCCTGTCCCAGAGCACATGGTTCCAGCCGCCGGTATTTCCCCGCTGAACAGAAAAAGAAAGAAAAATCAACTAAATTAGTCAAAAAGACCGAAGCCCATGTCCTCATCGGACTCTTCCTTCTCCTCTTCCTTCTCCTCCTCCTTCTCAGCGGCAGGGGCACCGCCAGCAGCAGCAGAAGCAGCGCCACCAGCAGCAGGGGTAGCTCCAGCGCCACCAGATGGGACTGAGGCCAGCTTAGTAGAACCCTCAGCAATCAGCTACAACACAACAGTTTCACGTTAGCATATTTCATTGCATACAAAAACCATTAGCAGAGATCGCACTGACCTCGTCGAGGTTCTTTCCCTTGAGCTCAGCGATGAGATTCTGGAGGCGCTCACTGTCGGCATCGATACCAACGGCCCCAAGAACGGTCTTGATATCGTCAGCAGAGGGGGAGGTGTTGCCACCCAGGCCAAGGAGAAGGTAAGCTGCGAGATGCTTCATTTTGAATGTGGTTTCTGGACAGCAAGAGCCTTAATATCAGTAAAACTGGAATGTGTGAAAGGGTAGAGAGAGAAAATCAGCATCCAACAAAACAATACGCACTTTTAGGGGCTTCCCGAACAGGAGAATCAATCGATTTAACCGCGAGTTGGGCGGAGACTGAGACGTCGAGTTCGATAGTGGGTTGAAATCAGTCGTTGGTTGGATGCAGAAAGACAAAGTCTCCCCTTTTTTTATGTGATGGATGTTAAAGCTCAAAATAATTGTTGGCAGCAAGCGAGAGTGCGTTAGTCAGCATGACACCAGCAGATGCGCGGGGGCTAAGCTATATGTCCTTGGGGCTAATCCATTTCTGTTCTAGTGAGATGACTAATGTGGCACGTGATCGATCGATTATTTCTATCCGACTCTTGGCTTCTTTGCAGGTTGGCAACATCAACTCCTTCACATCTTTGTTCTTTTACTCGCTTTAGCTTTAATCAGAGAGGTTTAGTGACCACAGCTGTCTATCGTCCCTGGAGCGGGTTCTGCTTTGTCACCAGCTGGATATTGTTCCTTTTCGTGTCTCAAACAGTGCCAGTTTGGACTTAACAGACTGCTTTTGGTGGTCGTCGACATGTTTCGGCTTAAGATCCTCTCGTCATGAACCCCTCCTTTTCCACTGATCAACGATGAGAGTCTCCTCCAAAAGCTAGATTACGATTACAGCCTCGATCTAGCTTAATCACCATGACTGTCAGAATTCTCATGGCTCTGTTCAGTTACTTCAAGGATGGGTGCTAATCTTGCTCTGTTACAGTTCCTTAGCTCAGTTCTCTCGTCAATTGAGACGGGTGATCCCATTCCCACCGCCCCTCCTGCAGGCCGGAACCCTGCACCTGGGCCTGCATCTTCTGTTTCCAAAGCCAACTCGACTCCTTCCTCAACGACGCAAACCAACCAACGCCCTACAAATGGGCAAAAGCGTCGAGCGGAGGATGATGTTCGCCCCACAGGAAAGCCCAATAAGGTTTCCAGGTCTTCTTCTCCCCAACGACCAACTTCTCAAAAGCCGACTCCAACTTCGTCAGTAGCTGCAAGAGCCCTCTCTGTCTCAAAACCAGAGACACCGAAGTTACCTACGAGAACCCCATCCACAAGCACATCCAAAATTGCGGCGCTACCTAGCCCTTCCCCAGCTAAGCCACCTCCCAAAGGATCATATGCGGAAATGATGCTTCGGGCCAAGGCTCTCCAAGAAAAAGCTCCAACACATCTTGGCATGATTAAGCACCATTCGGTATCCAAGGAGAAGCAACTTCAACAGAAACGTAAGGCAATGGAAGCAAAGCAGAAAGGGGCTGAGGGGCAGAAAGGAGCTGAGGGGCAGAAAGGCGCTGAAGCGGTAAAGAACAAGAAAAATGAAAGCACAGCCACCAAGTCCTCGAATACCAATGGGCAACAAACACAAAGATCGAGTGCAGCAAGGGCTGCTCTGTTGAAAAGCCGTGGTGAATCTGAATACAAAGGAACCTCTCGTCCTCCACCTACTGCCTCAGCTCCAGAGTATAAAGGCACGTCTGGCCTTCCCAGCCGTCGCGCGTCTAATACTGGCAGAGCAAATGGTCGGGGTAAGACAAAGGCTCCCCATAAGCCCGTTCGGGATGAATATTTGGGCACGGATGAAGAAGATGAAGGTGGAATATACGACGATGATTACGATGAAGGAGGCTATTATTCCGACGAATCAACGGATATGGAAGCTGGCCTGATGGACGTTGAAGAAGAAGAGCAGCGTGCCCTTAGAGTAGCCAAGCTCGAGGATGAGAAAGAGCTACAGGCTGAACTGGCCGCCAAAAGGGAAAAAATGGAACGGAAGAAGAAGCTTGCTGCTCTGACTAAAGCTCGCCGTTGATAGGATGGGAGACGACCAGGCAGAGCTCGGCGCATACACACCTACATGCAAGTTCCCTTGTTGTACGGATAATGCCCCTCATGTGCTCTCATATTTTTGCTATACATATATGCTTGTACGGTTTCTGAAATGACTGATCCAACGGACTTGGGTGGCTACGCATGAGAATGACCCATGCGTGATATTCATGTACAGGTCTCACAGTTACTGCAGAAAGGATAATCAAATTGTCTTGGTGCCCATAGAAGAAGGGTTTCTTTTGTGATTGCATCACTTATGTGCTATTTCTTACCCTCTCCCTTTTGTCACTGTCTTATCTCAGCTGAGTTCTATTTGTTCCTTTTTCCTGCTTGCTTTCCCGTTTTTTTCCTTTTCCCTTTTTTGCATAGCGAAGCGAGTTTAGTCTTTTTCCATCATTTGAATTTGGTTAGCTGAGATTTAGAGCCCTGATCATGGCGAAATAATTAGTGTCATCTGATCTCCTTTGTAAACATTTTGAAGCAGTGAAGAAACCTAAAACCCAGAGCGTCGTGGTGGTGGTGGTGGTGGTGGTGACATCACACCTACGCCGTAGTTAATAGTTAACGAGTAACGTAAACCGCCACACAACGCACGCCGCCACACAACGCACGCCCCAAAAAGCCGATTTTTGAACCCAACCTTCCACCTTCAATCATCTACAACATGCCAACCAAAGAAGCTGTAGAGCTCGCAGTGGCTGAATTCCTTTCGCAAGAGGCTGGCAATTATACTACTGTTGCAAAAAAATACGGAATTCATCGAACTACGCTTATGCGACGCGTTACGGGCAAATCAGTGTCTCGAGAAACTGCCGACTCCCTATATAGACAGAAACTTACGAACTCTCAAGAGGAAGAGCTTATTCGATATATAAATCGTCTTACGGACCGTGGCTTTCCTCCTACACCTCGAATTCTTCAAAATCTAGTTGAAGAAATCCTTCAGGAGCCGATTGGCGAGCATTGGATCTCTAGATTTTGTCAACGCCACAAGGATCGCATCAAAAGCCTATATTTACGAGCAATTGATCAAAAACGCAAGAGAGCTGATAATTCTGAGTATTTTCAGCACTTTTTCCAGCTTGTATTTGATTGATTTTTATTTACATTGCCTGCAATTTAATGAGGGGTTGCTAATGCTTGAGCATCTTAGCTAGACGAAAAGGTCAAAAAATTCAACATTCGACCATCTAATACGTGGAATCTTGATGAGAAGGGCTTTCTTATGGGCGTCATGCAAATCAGCAAGCGAATAGTCTCTGTACAGCAGCTTAAGAGCGGGAGCTTGCTAGGCACGATTCAGGATGGGAGTAGAGAATTCATCTCTTTGCTAGCCGCCATATCAGCCAGTGGAAGGTCAACGCCGCCAGGTCTTATATATCAGTCAGACTCCGGGGATTTGCAAGATACGTGGCTAGAAGATTTTGATTCTAAAGAGCATGAGGTCTTTTTTGCTGCCTCCCCGAACGGCTGGAGCAGTGATCAATATGGATTACATTGGCTGCAACGGGTCTTTAATCCTCATACAAAGGCTAGGAATGGAGCCTGGCGCCTGCTCATCCTTGACGGCCATTCTTCTCATGTCAATATGAAATTCATCAACTACGCTGATCAAAATCGTATTATCCTTGCTGTACTGCCGCCTCATTCAACTCATCGCTTGCAGCCTTTGGATGTTGGTATTTTTGGACCTTTATCAAAGGCATACTCTCAGCAGGTGGATTTATTCTTACGCTCAGCAATGGGAGGTGTATCCATTAAAAAACGCAACTTCTTTTTATTATTCCACAACGCCTGGAAGCAAGCTGTCACGAAGTCAAATATAGAGTCTGGATTTGCTGCTACTGGCATTTATCCTCTCTCACCAGATCGGGTGCTTAGCAAGCTTGCTAGACCAAGCACTCCAGTCACAGCAGAGCCAGTCACACCCACTACCATACGAGGACTGCGACGGGCAGTTAAGAAGTTAAATCAACGGCGAAGAATCTCTACTGGGTTCCGAAAAATCGTTCATGCTAGTGAAAGACTAGTTTTTGAAAAAGAGATTTTGCAGCATGAAAATAAGCTTCTATACGAAGCTTTACGAAAGGAGAAGAAGCGCCGCCAACGTGGAAAGCCTCTAGGTCTTGTGGATAAAGAGAATTCGCGTGCTGCTCAATTCTTTTCACCTTCTAGGATTGCGGCAGCACGTCAGCAGCTTGAGACCGACGAGGCTGCTAAGATTAGTGAGGCTGCTGAAAAAGCAGCAGGCAAGCTTCAACAGGATATATTACGTCAAGAGAAAGCGATCGTAAAAGCTGCAAAGCAAGCTGCAACTCGAGCTCTTAGGCTGGCTAATGCTCAGAAGCGAGAGAGACAAAAAGCTGAGGTTGCTGCTCGCGTGGCTGCTCGTAAACTAGCTGCTGAGCGAAAGAAGACTGATAAGGAAGCTGCTCAGCAAGCTACTAGAGAGTTAAAGCTTTCTAGAGATCAAAATCTCGTTGCCGCCGCCAGATCAGCCAGGTCAGCCAAATCCCCTACAAAGGCCGTACGAAGCCAGGGGCCTGGCGAAAAATCTAACCAGGCCAACCCTATACAACCTTCCCAATCCGGTAATCAGTCAATTACACGCCTATCAGCAAGCTCCCTACGACCTACTTCTTCTAGCAGTTCCTCCACGTCGCCGTCAATTCCTTCTTCGCCCACCCCGCAATTATCACGTTGTGGCCGCATTATTCGACTTCCATCTAGATTTTTGGATTAACTATACATTTTTATATGATCTATTCCTTCTACTAGATATATATTTTTAATTTAAATTAAATAAATTCATGGGTGGTTGAGAAATTGGTGGAATTCCTTGGGTGGTTGCTTGCTTGTAGAGGCGTGCGTTGTGTGGCGGCGTGCGTTGTGTGGCGGTTTACGTTAAACCAGGTGACCTCATCCAACTTCCCAAACACCACCAACGTCTCCAAGTGCCATTACAATATCACTTCAACCACACGTACATACGTCGGAAGATATACGCATACTTCCTCTAGACATCAAAAGCAATTGCATGAAATCAACTCCCACATATACATAAATCCAATGCCCAATCCCGACACCCCGCCGCTGCAGCAAGCTATGTCTGCCTCATCGAAGAGGTTGCTCGCCAATATCCGCAGGATTATTCCACCCATGTTGGAGAAGTTTCACAAAGGTGAGTTTTGTATCTGCATATCTATCTCCTTCCGTCGTTCGCTTTGCACCCAAGGCTCCACGGTTTGGGTTTATGGCTTCTTTGGGTGACTGGGAACTCCAGTGAGTGGTCTGGGGTGAACTGGTTCTGTTAGTGTGCAAGTAGATTAAAAAAAATAAGACAGTATCCCCCTATTGCTGAAGGAGGCAGTCGAGTTGCCAGCTATCTATTTTCTTTTTCCATTGCTGATTATACAATACAGGCCAGCTTGGACGTGTCGCGGTCATCGGGGGAAGCCCAGAGTGTGTAGCCCTTGTGAAACCCCTTTTGTTCCCTAAAATTTATCAGATGTCTTCCTATATGATATTAGAGGAATTGCCTGTCTCGTTTTGTTCGAAGGACTTTGTTTTCCATCGATTATTGTGCATGTTGCGTTTTGAGGATGTTGACTTTTGGATCTCTATTAGCAACACCATCCATCGTCCCCTTGAGTTGGGGTCTATCTACTCTGCTTCTCATTTCTTTTAAAAGACCTCGAGGGATTTGATTATTTATATCTTTTTTTTTGTTATTACGAATTTTGCACAGTTCCACTACTTTCAAGCAACCGTCTACGGAAGAAAGTTTTCCGTCTAAACTGGGCAAAAGAGAAACTGACTGCGCTCTCTCTACACTGCACAGCTATACCGGAGCTCCATATTTTTCCGCAATGGCATCTGCAAGACTTGGTATATTTACCACCCTTTACCCAAGCATTCCTGTTCCTTTGGCTAAAAGGCGCTCCGGAATTGCATACATTTCGGCTAACTCAATTCTCCAAATTTCTCATGATAGGGTGTGATATGGTAAGTTAAAGCCAAATGTATAAAACCGTGGGCTCTGATGAATACTCCCTCCCCTTGCGCTAACCATTGCATTGATAAAATCACAGAGCCATGTCATCTGCGAACCATCCGCAGCAACAGTATGCTCCTCTCCCCCTATCCCAAACAGCATCTCCCAAAATTACTCCATCTCTAACTGCGAATTTAGGTAATAAAAGGCTTCTCACCAAACCTGATGGTTCATCCAATCCTTCAATCATCCACCACACTCTCTGCATTAAAAACAAATCCACTCCCAGCACCAGACATTCTTACTCTTGCTAAGCCCATAATATCCTTCTTGCCCCGCTTGCATGTCCTGGTAATTGGCCCAGGCCTTGGTCGGGACCCAACAACGCTACAAATAGTCATCGAAGTCCTCAAGGAGGCTCGCTCTCGCCAAATGCCCGTGGTCCTAGACGCGGATGCCCTGCTTCTCATCCAAGAGCATCCAGATCTCGTACGCGGCTATCCAGAATGTATTCTGACACCTAACGTTGTCGAATTTGCCCGGTTGGTGAAAGCTATCGGTGTAGATGTGTCATCTGCATCAGCTAATGATGCGGGACAGTCAGAGGCCTGCAAGCGCTTGTCTAATGCATTGGGTGGTGTGACGATTATACAGAAAGGGGCTCATGATATCATTTCCAATGGGATTACTAGCATCGTCTCTGACGTGCGGGGCGGCTTGAAGAGGAGTGGCGGGCAGGGGGATACGTTGACGGGAACTCTGGGAACTATGCTTGCTTGGCGTAAGGCGTATCATGAGGGGTTGTGGGATACGGGGGAATCGGAGGCGGGGGAGAGGAAAGCAGAGCCATACGAACATGATATTGAGAAAGAGCTCTTTCTCAGCGTGGACGAGTGTAGCGGTGGTAATGGGAAAAGGAAGAAATTGTCCCCACCCGCGACGCTTTTACTGGCTGCATGGGCCGGGAGTGCTATTACAAGGGAGTGTTCGAGGAAGGCGTTTGTAGCAAAAGGGAGAAGTATGCAGGCTAGTGATTTGACGGATGAAGTTCATAGGAGTTTTTTGGATTTGATTGGGGAGCCGGAGGGGCCGAAGTTGTGAATAAATGTGTTTTGTGTGTACTCTTTTATTGGAATTTTGTAACTTTGGGTTGGGTGGATCGGGTTCTTATGTGGAATTTAATCTTTTTACAGGATTCTTTCCCTGAAGTCTGGAAAGAAGAGGAATGGCGAAATATATTTCTAGGTTAGGCAGCACATACCAAAGCATCTAACATACGTATCACCTTAAGCAGGAGGTCACTGGAGGTGAAATTTAGCCAGAGGGAATTTCATCAAAATCTCGTTCCACCTGGAGAAGAAACTTCTCGGCAGCTCAGTCCACATTGAGGAAGCAAACGCTAGGAATACGGAAGAGAGCATAACATAAACTCGGGCCCAAAAAGTCGTTGTCATATAGTTATAAGACAACAATGATTTATAACGAGGTCTACCAGAAGAGATAAAAACAAGAAAGTGAGTCGTCGTATCCTTATATCTTATGAAACAAAATATCGAACAACTATGCTGTATTTTCAACCTAATGGCACCCAACGAAATTTCAACGTGGGCTGAAGATATAACCCATTCCCGCACCTTTTATATATGGGTAATCGAACCCTCAACCAAGAAAAATTATAACAAAGGGACCATGAGGATAATTAACTTAACCGCGTGACTCCTTTGAATTGTCAATGGGGGTATCCTAGCAAATTTAAATTGAAACATACATATAGATAAGAAATCGAAATAGCAGGTTGCCGAAGAAAGTTCGCAAAAATCAAAAGCCACGAGTAGGTGGCCCATTGAGGGGGCTGTCGTATGTACAAGTGGGACAAGGAGCGTGATCGCATCCGATACACCTTTCAGTGTTTTGAAAAATATATTCACTTGTGCCGGCGGGGCATTTACACTGAAGTTCTGGTTAGAGGCAAGGGAAGTAGGACATGTAAAATGAACGCTTGCAGGTGAAACGGTAGACTGGGCTTACACATGTAATAATCGTCGATTCTGGAAACTTGTTTTCAATAGGAATGAGTCCATTTAAGTTAAAGCTATAGTTATTCGGCGCAAGTAAACCGAGGTTGTTTAGATTGGTTCTTCGGGGTCGAGTGGCCGCTGGTACCGTTTGTTGCGAATTGAAGATCATCGCCGGCGGGTCGGAGCTCGAAGAGGGTTGAGTGAGCATACTAGCATTCGAAAACGATCCCGATGTAACGGAATCGTACGTCCGCTTAGTGGGTAGAGCGATACTTGATGCGTCTGTCTTCCGAGTTGGAATCTGACTCACTGCAGCCCAAGAACGGCGAGGGCGCCCAAGGTTGGAATTCGTGGAAGGTCGCTGAATCGATGCACTCACATTCATATGGGTTGTCTTGGTAGGAGCCGAAGGTCCCGGAGCCTTTTCTGGTGGTTCTTCTCCGCCATCGCAGCTTCGGCTGTTCGTTCCCTCGTCTCCATACCTCTCCAGTTCTTCGCTGTCATCCGATGCATTACCGGTTGTATTTTCCTTCTCTTCATCTTGTTTGGTAAGATGGCCCTCTGGATGAAGCCAAGTAGCAATCTCTTCTTTCATCTTGAAATGCTTGTTGTCAATATGATGAAACCGCTCATCCCAAGCATCCAAACCCTCGCTGTGCAATGAGATGAGCTTGCGGCAGAACCCGCACCAGAACTTAAACTGTCCATTCCGTCCAATTTTATTCTCTTTCACGATCACTTTAGCTTTTGCCTCGTCGTAAGAATGTTCGGACTGGAGATGCTGAGAAAATTTATATGCCCGATCAAATATGCGGGCACAATCCAATTGAGAACTACTCATACAGAAGGCCACGGGAAAACCCTCATGGTCTGGTCTTTCCATTAACGTCTCGTCTTTGTTGCTTAATTCTTTTGCCCTAGCTGGATGACCTCTTTCTGGACAACGCCAGCACTGGATCTGGAAATGCCGGGTATTCTCGTGGCGCTTCCAGTCATCTTTGCTACCGAATTTTTTGAAGCACCTGGGGTAAGTACATCCGTACGGCCGATAGTGACGTTTCTCATGTTTCCTAGAGCAGTTTACTGTTAGCGAAGCACGATACTCGGAGGGAGAAAAAGGAATTTCATGATCCGATATAAAGTCATACTTCATCTCAGAGAGTCGTTCTGTCTCTCTTGTACAGTCTTTATATCTACATTGAAAACAACCTTTTCTGAGGTATGGCAGGGGGTCGTTCTGAGGAGGCTGAGCAGTTAATTCTTGAGGCGGTGCATCTTGGAGGGTTTGCCAGATCTCTAACTGTTGCAGACTAGTGGTGAGTAACTTGCGCAACGCCTTCGCTCTGGACTCAATTGACCTGTCATTAAGGAGCTCGATGGATGAGGGAAGGGTAGTGTCAGCCTGCTGTTGTGAAACATGGACAGCAGCAGCAGGTGATATGTCAGTGCCAATTTCTTCCTGCAATTGTCCTGGAGGTGAAATGTACATTTCTCCTCCCAATGCTTTGAACAAACCTAACACAACCTCTGTGACAGAGTCATTGCTAGACAGAAATTCTTGGCCTTGACCCATTCCACTAAAAAGAAAAGAGGACAATTGCTCATCTCCACCGTTACGTTCAAAACACTGACCAAGGTTTTGCTCGGGTGGGGGATAGTCCCAGCCAGTTTCATTGTTTCCTTCCCTCATACAACCATCCCCCAAAGAGCCAGAGCAATTTTGAGATGAAGCTGCAGAATTGATCGAGTGGTTGAAAGGCTGATTAACAAAATGTTGGGCATTTAACTGAATATGCAATGGATAATTGGAACCATGGACCACAGCACCATTACCCATACCGACGGTCTCGGCGCGGATGGACTGATGATTATTGATTTGGCCTTTATCAAAAAGAATTCTAGACCTACAGGTAGTTGGATCAGTAACTTCTCGTTGCGGATGTGAACTAGTGGGCGTTTGATTCTCCCGGAAAGTGTTCCCAGTAGTCCGCCTTATGGATTCGAACCAATGTAGCGAGCTAACTTTAGGGTTAGTCAATTCATCTATTTCGCTCCGGAGAACAGAAAGGGGTATGTCAAAAGAAAAACAGGTCTTACAGCTGGATAAGGCGGTCCGTATCTTCGTCCTTATGCATGCGTTTAAGATGCTGTTTGAAATTATCATATCGAGGCCAGATCTTTTCCCTCTTGGAACAATTTTCCGCAAAGCACTTGAACTCTTTGTGGTTTCCATGCTTGGGCTCTATTCCATGAATGCATTTCTGATGTCTTTCCAAGTCATTGACCGTCCCGAAGCCTTGCGTTCGACTGCACCCTTGCTCCTCACAACGGAAACGTTTCTGATGACGCAGCATATGTTTTCTATGAAGTTAATATCAGCCACATCCATGTTCCCATTTGCCCCTGGAACTTACTTTTTATCTGATTGACATTTTCCAGTCCATCCGCACTCCCCTACGTCGCAGGAAAACTGTGTTTCGTTTGCTTCTGAAGTGACCTCACTACCACCTTGCCAACTCTGCTCCTTCTGCTGATGACTGAGGGTAGGTTGATTGTGCAATAGTGGATAGTTGTGTGGAGGGTCTCCATACGAAGGTATGATAGATGGATGAACGGTGGGTTCAATTTGAAAGGAGCTTACAGCGGACGTCGTTGCTGGGCTTCTGGTACCATAACCGGGGTCTGATATGGCAGGGCCATTGATTTGACTAACCAAATCTGAGTGTATATTTTGACAATTGCCGGACATATATGTATTTGTACCACGGACACCACTCCTCTGCCTTTCGTGATTACTTCGGGGCATTGCGTTTTCAGCAACTCCAGTAACTCGTACGGGGCTCCATGGCTGCTGATGGGTGGAGGTGAGATTAAACCCGGGATGTTGTTCTAACAAATCGCCATTAAAACGGCTATCAACAAAGCGCCATGACGGTGTAGCTGCAGCATGTGCTTGTAAATCTATGTCAGAGGGCGAAGATCCCGGTACAGGCCGTAGAGAGTTATATGAAGACACATCTATAGGACCAGCAGCGCGCACATCCATTATCCCCTGAAGAACATCTCCGATGTCCCAGGCTGCTTTGCCATCGAGGTTAATCGGTGCATTCTCACCGGGAGCCTGGGGGGAATAAAGAAAATGCATTAGTTATCAGCAAAAGACACGATGCAACATAACAATATATTTTGCTTCACGTCGAAGGAGAGCAATGTTAACTCGCTAGCTACTCTCGTAGCTTAGGCAGGTAATCAGAAAAGGGGAGGGGAGGGGGGGAATAAAATAAATAAAAAAAACAATCCCTTTAGAAAGAGAAGACTAGATGAAGAATATATTATTCTTACAGTAAAGTAAACATTCCGTCGCCCACGAGAATGAGGTAAAGAATAACTTTGAGACATGACTACAACAACCCTAACCACGTTTCACAAAACTGAGGTTAAAGAGTCAAGATCATTTCGAAAAACAACAATATGTGAAAGAACCAGGGTTTCGTTGTTGTTGTTTTGCATTTAGGAGCATGGAATACTGGCAAGGGGGAGGGAGGACGTTTGCAGTGTGAATACGTGCTGGAATGAACTGGTCGCTGTGCGGCAGAAAATTATGTAGAAAAAATTATGGCGGGGAAGATAAAACTATCACTTCAGGTAGAGAACAGGAGGGGCAGCCCATAAAACACGAGAGAAGGAAGAGCTTGGAAGATCGGTGGTGCGGCGACGGTCTCAAACAAAAGGTAAGTGGACAAAGATAAGGATATCTTAAGGAGGTATACTTGAAAGTGCGGGGGCAAAGACCTTGACAATAAAGAGCGTGGCAGCGGGCTCAAAAGGCTGACAGAACTTCAACGTTAAGCTAATCAGATGGGGAGGAGTAACAGTTAAGTAGAGCAAGTGGAGCGGGGGAACAACGATATTGGTGACCCCAGTGAACACAAGACATGGATGTTGCCCTCAAACTTAGGAGCCGCAAATATACTCCGCTTATTCCAACAACCTATGCTTCTTTGGATGATGCAAAATCTCGCGGATTTGAAGCCGAGAGGCCGGATTTGGCCTCTTATGGGTTCCCCGTTTCCCCTCCTTGTCTTTTATCGTCTCGAGGCCTTCATCAGGTTGTCCACAGTTTAACGTGGCGCTGCAAGAAGGGCCTGCGTGTGAGAGAAACGAGAATTCTTGATGGAAATAAAATGGGACAGGTCCGTTCGCTCTCTGGTGTCCTTACACGTTCCCGACGATCCGTCGGACTTCCAGCAAGGAATCGTTCGTCCACAAACCCTGCGACGGGGAAAACGGGATGGAAAGTTAGAGCAATTAAGCAAAGTGTAACCCGTAAAAAGAATAGGGGTGTGCTAGCACTCCGGATAGAATAGTCCCAGAGAGCACAATGATTAAGTGGCATCAAGCCCTGTCATGTGTTGAAGAAATTAAATGAAGATGATCGATTAGCAAACCACTTCCTTGGGGATCTACATGTACCGATTCGCTCTTTTGTTCCTCACCTGCAGAAAAAGTGGGACAGCAGCAGGAGAGAAGTGAATAAAAAGCAAAGGAGGCAAAGGTCCGGGTTTGAGACGAGCAAATAGGATGGCCGAAAGGTTGAGTGAATAGAAGAACATTGGAATTTTGGAACCTCATGCTGGCACCGGCTAGGTTTGCATCGGAGGGAAAAGAAAATACTTCCCAGCACCGGTGGGCGCCCCTCGGGCGCAGGAGGGTTGTGTCCTATTTGGACTGGTCGTCAATCATACGAGATGCCAGACATCTTCGCCGAGAGTCATGTTTTCTTGATTGGAGAGAACACAGTAGTTCTCTATGATTCGTTGAGAGCCTAGATACGCATCTTGTCCGAACCTCTTTTAGTAGCTTCTGAAAGATGTAGAGGAGAGAATAATCTCTGTCTGTTCTTGGATGTTCTGCTGGGGGAGAATTTGATGCGTTGCGTGATGAGGCTAAGCCAGTCATGTGTTGCGACAAGGCGGTTACTCTCGCGTACGTCAAATATACAGAGCTGACCAACCTGCGAGAGGTATTTCGCTGTAGTATTACGCTCTGATACGAGCCTTGTGCTCTGCTGCTGCTGCCTGAAAGATAAGTAGTTATACTTTAGTCCTGATCAGGTTCCGCAGCACCATCTTCATAACCAACCAAATCGTAGCCCTGTTTCATGGTTGTGGAGGTGGACGAGGATGGATGCTCTCACCGGGGAGCGGGGGTAGAAATCGAAAGTGAAAAATTCAGACTCCTCCAAATAACATGGTGCCACTTAACTTTCAAACATGAGGAAATTTGAATCTCGCCGGCAGAACAAGTCTAGAAATCCAAGTTAGCGTAACCAGCATTCTGAAGGTTGGCTCAGTCCAGGAAGGGGTTCGGGATAGTTGGAGATCTGATCCCATATTCAGAAGATTGAATGTAATCTGCAATGTTGCATCATTCTATGCAGAGTGCTCATTTTCGGAGTGAAAATAAAAATCAGATTACAAACAAATATGCATACTAACATGCACGGAACCAGCTACCATTATTTAGCTTTCCAACACCAGAGAACCCAAGGCTCGTAAGATATGCTGTACTGAGGGGAAGAAATTCTGTGATATTCATTTGTCTCATCCCAATATAAACAGCATATCCAAACTGGTAAAGAAAACATCAAAATATAAATCTATTTAATGAAACTTAACAGACATACAGACCAGGATATAACATTCATGTCCATATATGCATAGTAAGTAAACTCATAAATAACAAACATCAAGGAAATATGCAGCTTCAAAGAGTTGAGGAAGTCATAAAAAAAAGCGTGAAACAAGAGGTGTGTAACGATAGAGAAATGGTCATTGAGGGGGAAAATAGTAAATGAGATAAAGCCAAGATGCAAAGGAACAAAGATGGGGAAATAAAATGTCGTAGTAGTATGAAGGTGTGGTCACGGGAAACACAAAAGACAATGGGTATGGGGAAATCAGGCTGAGACGAGTGAACCTACGTGGGAGGATATTGGACATCACAGAGGTGAGAAAGCAAAAAGACATGACGAAGGTGAAATGCAAAAAGACAGAAACATCAAAATCAAAGGTTGACAAAAAAAAAGTTGAAGTAAACAAAACCTGAAAATCCATTGAATAATCGATCATTGCTGGATCACAAGTTATATAAACAGATGTCGCCAGTATCACTGATTCTGACATTGACTTTGACCACTGTTAGGTTGCATTGGATACCCTTCTGTCAGGTCTGCGGCCCCGTCACTAGGTCCAGACATCTCTAGATACCGCATCCCAGCTGGGGCCTCGGTGTAGTGTAAACCTCCCGACTGGTCAATTGGGTCTTGCCCTTGCTGATACACGTACCCGAGATTTTCTATTGGTGAGGCATACATTTGTTGGTGATTATCATAGGCAGTGCTGACGGAAACATTTGCCGAAATATCCAAGCCATAGGTCGCTGAAACAACAGGAGCCTGAGTTGTGTCCGGCAAAGATACGTCATCTCGGCGTGACATCGCGTTGTATGGAGGTGGGTATGGAGTAGAAGCAAAATGAGGGCTCAATTGGTGATGGCCATCAGTTGTAATTGGACGACCATGTGGTGACGGTGACCTTGTCTGTGAAATCTGTGAATAAGGAGAGAGACTGTAATTCAGTCCACCGTCCAGTGCTGACCTTCCACCCATTCCTTTAGGGACAGCGGTATGGTCATTGTAGGGATGAAGATGGCCCGACAACAGAGGAGATTGGGCGGCTGCATACAATTCTGAGTTTTGTGGCACTGAATTGTAGAAGGCTGAATGATCTATATTAGCGGCTGTAACTTGATCCGATTGGAAGGAATGAGAATAATGCGTTCCTCCGCCTGGGAGAGGACTCGTTGGCGGGTGTGCGACGCCAGGTTGCCGTTGCGTTGTGTGGTTTCCAATATATATGGGGCTAATAATAGTATCTGCAGATGCCGTCCGTTGCGTGACAAGTGCTAAGACTGGCATGGCAATTTGCTCCATATGCTTAGCCATGTGTACAGAAAGTTTTTTCCAGCTGTTGCAAACGTTACCACAAAACCGACATGCCTCGTCCTTGGGTTGCTTAGTTGTGGTATGGTGACATTCTTCAACTAATTTCCACACATGATCTAGCCCCTGCTCAGAAGCCAAAAATTTCTGGTTGTGCGGCTGTTTACCGTTTCCATTTCCACGGCCTCTGGAGGTTTTAACTTTAGGTTCTGGCATCTTGTGTTCTCGAACGAGATGTTGAACAAAATTGTCTTTCCGGTAGCAAGTGTGCGAGCAGTCCGGAATGCTACAAGTCCACCATTCTAACTGTCGATGTCGTTCACTCTCGTGCCTCACCCAGTCCGCCTTCCTCTTAAACGATTTCGGCTCAGTACATTTGGGAAACGTACATGTGAATGGCATAACATCTTCATGAACATGCTTCGTCCAGTCAGAAGGTTTCTGGAACGTTTTTACTTTGAAGCAAAGGGAGCATTCGAATTGTGCGGGAAGGCGTTTAACCGGCGGTAGTGGAACGGCAGGGGGAAAGAGTGCAGCAGTCACAGCGCTCTCACCGAAGCTGCTAAAATTGACATCAGGATCAGCAGAACCGAGCACTTGGAACTGCGTGCATGTGGAGTCTGGATCTTTGGAACTGATTCTCGGAGGCAGCATGGTAGCATCGCCACCCTGATCAAAGCAATGTTTGCCTGCACTGCACTTTTGCATGCGCACAGCTTGATTATGCTGTACCTTAAGCTCGACGAGCTTTTTGTATCGACGTACCTGCTCTTGCGCAATGCGTTCCACCAACACCGGAAGAAGCCGTGGGTTGAGCTGTTGAATCTGGGTCTTGAAACCTTCGAGAGTCGGGACAATTGGATCCGCTCTGACAGTAAAATCCATAGCTACACCCTTATCTCCCATGGCTTCGTTCTCATCATCCTCATCCTCATCCTCATTCAAGCACCTCCTTGATTTTGGACTAGGTGTGATGTCTTGGAGGGGAGAAGCGAGAGTGGGAACAGGCGGGCCACCATAGGTAGTCATGAGTGCCACCAGTCCTCCGGATGCAGGTGACCTGGAACATTTCGTAAGATCACTTTTGCTACGACTGCGTCGCATAAAATTATTCCAAGGAGTCGACGAAGAATTAGGAGAAGATACCCCGACTGGTGAGCGACCGCTAACAGCGGCTATATGTCCTGTCATAGCCAGAACTGCATTTCCGGTTATTAAAGGAGACTTTGTCGAACGAGTGAAACTTGGCTTCCTCTGCGGTAGTAACGATGCGGAGATCCCACCATCCCTTGAGTCTTTAATTTTTGCCTTATCGACAGATTCTGTGCTAGGTTGCTGTTGGACGGATTCGGCTAACTTGCGTTTCGCGCTGCTATTGCTCCTCTTAGGTAGAAGAAGTTTGCTCGCATGGTCAAGAATGCTGCCCCGTCTAGTGTGTTTTTTCTCCTTGTCAGAAGAAAACGAATTAAAAGAGCCCCTAGGTAAACTACTGGCGTCTGATTCACTGAGTCTTCGAGTCCCCCATGTCGCAGTTCGGGATGCAGTTTCGATATTTTGGGAGGCACTTAAAAATCGCATCACAGCGGCATTCGAGCTTGGTGGCTGATGATTTGTATTGCCAAAGCGAGAGTTATTGGGTGGGTCCTGCCAAAGCCGAGCTCTAATGAATTGACGGGGAAGAGGTTCCCTATGTTGAACTTCTATGTCTTTGGCTGGCGGGAAGGGCTCTGTGTTGTCTAGTTCGACTGGGGCAATCACACCCATACTTGCCGGGGGAGATTCTGGAACGCTGACTGAAGAGTCTGCATCGGTGTCGTCATCTGTATCTTCCAAGCCGGTGTTCTCATCAAGTAAGACACCAGGTCCCGGGATATTAGAATCATCAAATATATGCCAATCAGTGCCAGATGGATCTCCAGTGCTTCTAGCTCTACGGCGAAGTGTTATCGACTTGTGTCTCCGACGAGACCGGCGTCCAAGATTACTGTTATCCTCGACTTCGCTATTAGCTTCGCTGACGGACAACCACAGTTCTACATCTGCATTCTTTTGATCTCGTCTGCGTTGCTCTTCCATTTCCTTGATCGTTGGGACGTACGCGTCTCCCTGTGAAGCGGGTTCGAGCCCGCTTTGGCCCGTAGAAGGGTTTGCAATCGAAGACCCATCATCTGCACGTAATGAGGAAGCGGGAACTGAAATAGACTTATAGTGCAAACTAAAGTAGTGATCGTCGGACTCGTCCTCGTGCTCGTGTCCATTGTCGGATGGTGCAAGATGAGACGACGACAAAACTGTTCGACCTCTCTTGCCCGGCCTTTGACTCACTGGCCCGTCGGGTCTAGAAGGAGAGTCGCCTCTGGTGTAGCTCGATACCTTAACTATTGGACTGGTAGCTCGATCGCCATGGAATACGCTATTAACTTCAAGTGTGTCACTGCACGGACTAGTAGTGGTGAGCGTAGGCGTTTGTTGAAAGCGATGGGCTGGAATATCCAGTCTTGAAGGCCTGTACGCCATGTCTTTTGCGTCACCCATACCAGTATAATCTAGATTTTGGACGGTAAACGGAGGGCTAGGTGTATTTGTAAGCACTGGACTCAGTAGTTGCGATGCTGAAGTTGTTGTTTCTAAGCTGCGCTCATTCCTTAACTTTACAGGGCCCGTATGTTGAGGTGGATGACGCTGAAAGCTGTTCGACACTGACAGTGTAGACTGCTCGAATTCAAGATGGTGGCCAAATTCGGGCTCCAAGAAAAAGGGTTCGTCAACTTCTGGAGAGCCGTAGCAACTGAGATCGCTATATCCGTTATCAGCGTAACCGGAGGGACTTAGGAAATCTTGATGGGATGCAGGGGAGTAAATGTTGCTTGCTGGATTTGTGTTCGGTTGCGGGTATGTAGGATCGTCCGTGGAAGCATCCAGGGGAGGGCAGTTGATCGGAGATACGGATAGTGAGTGGGTATTGAAGTCCTTCCTTGATAAATGATCGCTCGGGCAGTGAATTTCTAACACAGAAAGGTTTACTGTAACCGAATCACCCCTTGAATTCAGACTCAATTCCTCCTCGCCGTTTGAGGGATTCGAAACGAAGTGGTCACCGTTGTTGATTTGACCGTTGAAGGCAGAAAGATTTCGAGAGAGATTTTCAATAGATGGCGGAGATGAGGTTGCCGCCGACATAATTTATAGAAGAATAAAACTTTAGGGATGAGTGAGGAAACAGATTGCCGGATACCTGGACGAAAATGAAGGTAAAAGGGCGGAGAACGGCTGCAGCAAGTCGCGAGATAAAGTAGGGAGGAGAAAAAATACACTGCGAAATTCTCGTATAGGGGCTGAGGCAGCACCCTACTCCCAATGTTGCACAAGGCGACCCAGGGCTCTCCGATCTCTGAGATCCGTTGGGTTGGAGGAAAGCAAAACGATAGTGGTCGTTCGCACCTGTTACATTCCAAAACAAAGCGGGTGGTGGGGGGGAGGGAGGGAAGGGAGGGAGGGAGAGCTTTGGAACTACAACCCGCAGACTGCTTGAGGTAGTGTTTATGTCCCTGTGTAAACTGCCGCTGGAAAATTGTGTTGCGGAGGGGATTGTTCGGGAATATAAATGATGTTGTTTGTGGTGGTGAAATGCGGTCGTTGGAACCCCCGCCGCTGCGATTAAGAACATATGGAGGGGAGGGAAGCTCGTCGACTGTGGTTGCTAGGTGAGGGCACCTGGCGGCGGGTGACGAAAGCAAAGAACTTTCGAACACTAGAGGCGAGCAAGAAGGAATTAACTGATGGAGATTGTTTGTCGTCCAAGTGTGTGCGAAAAAAGACTGCAAACAAGGGACGACGATGGAGTGCACTGAGGAGAGACTCAAGAGACCATGATGGGCCCGACGGACTCAGGTTTCCGTGCCGAGACGGCCATGGCGCAGCATGCGGCTGATTTAGAAGAAAGCCCGTCGATACACCTTGACGGTCAGCCTTCAAGGATGCTGCTATGCATGCTGGCTATCGTCAATGAAGTTAGTGCTTCCCGAGAAGCCAATACCTAGTTAAATGAAACCGCGGTTGGCTCCGGCTCATAATAACTACCTCGTCGATCAAGTTAATCAACGGCTGTTTTTGACTTGCTTGATCCTCGATTGTAAACTTATCAGTGTTACCTAACTACCTTGAAGACATTGGGGGGGGGACTGGACTCTTCCCCAACTTCCTCTGAGGTTTGGTTCGTATGGAGTATTTAACTTGTTAGTTGGTTAGGCCGTAGTTGGTGGTTCTTTGGGGGGAAGCTTTTGACTTACCCATGGATATTTCAGAATAGCTTTAAGTAACTAACTAGTTAATGCTTACTTTTTCGTTGATCTTGTTTTTATTTTGGCCGCATGGCTTTTATTGATTTTTTTTTTTTTTTTTTTTTTTCCTCATTTCTGAATTTTTTTTATCCATCGTCTCCTTGTCTTCTTTTCCTTTCTCATCCTCTTTATAATATATCTTATGAACGTAGAAAAAAAAATGCCCTTAATTTTCAGTCAGTTAGCTGTGCCTAGATACCTACCATTCCACCACGCTCGCTGTCAGCTTTCCGTTCTCACAAGTTTATCTTTGGGCCAAAAACCCACTTATAAATAATTCCTTGCGGTACTTCATTGGAATCTAGTGATATTCTTTTACACATATTGATATTGTGCGGTCTCTAGTGATGGTCAGATGCCCGATGACAATGAATGGGAACTTGTTTATGGTTGAGGAGAACTGTTTCATTGCTACTTGAGCCTCGAGCTAAGTATAACTCTGCTGCTGCATACTATGATTCTAATGAGATGATCCGAATGGGTGGATAATTGACAAATAAATTGGATGCATTAAAAGAACGTGAGAAAGGGGGGAAAGCAGGAATTTTGAGAGAAAGGTTTGATACCGGCTCGATCAAAGAGAAAGAGGGGAAGAATGGAGGGTCAAGAATGTAATAAGAACTAAGTAGAAATAACTATACGAGAAAAATTAGAACGTGAAAGGAGCAAAACACAGTACCAGGAAAATTCAGGTTATGAATTTGAAGCAGCAGCACCCTTAAATAAAAGCAATCGAAAGACGCTGGGATGAGGAAAATGGGGTAGCAGCAGCAGGAATTATAAGAAGTCCCGTCCTTGGGAAACAGAGCGGGATGCCATGTATTCTCAAGTTAGTCAGAGTCGTGAAACAAATACACGGAAAGCAGAAGAAAACTACCATCATACAACAATGCTTTCTATCATGGTAACAAGTTCATACAGAAACGAAGTGGAAGTGGGGAGAATGCAGAAAGAAACGAGGACCGGGATTAAAAAAAAAAAAAAAGAAAAAGAAAAAGAAAAAGGAAAAGAAAAAAAATAGAAAAAAAAAGGTTAAGAAAGTGAGAGGGAACTGGCAAGCAGAATGTGTCTAGAGGAGCAAGAAGTGTTAAATTAAGGGAAACAAAATCGAAAGAAAATTATAGTAGTAATGGCGTTGACTCAACCAAGTGTTTCGCCGAATGATGGTCCATCTGGTCAATATATGACCGGATGAATCAATTGAGTGGAGGAGCACAGAAGAAAATTGACGCTTCCGAAAAATAAATTAACTAAATGAAAATAAAAGTATGAAAATATAGGTTGGTAATGACGGCCAATTATCCGAACCATCCATGGAAATTATCTTCTTTCGACCTGCTCAGCAGCTTCTTGCGCAACAGTTCTGCAGATCACTCAACATCATCATCATCCGCCTCCGCACTGGCTGGATCTTCATTTGCAGACTTGTCTAAAGGAAGATCAGAAGCACCAGGGGGAACACCGCCATCATCAGCCGCAGGGTCAACGGCAGGGGTACCAGATCTAGATCCCGACGGATCAGCCATCTTCTTGGAGAGTTCCATTTTCCGTGCAAGGACAGAAGGTGAGTCGGCATAGAGGACAACACCAGGTAGGTAAACGCATCGAGTGCCCTGTTCGCCGTCTTCGGTGAAGTCTTCGTGCGCAGGCTCGCGGTAGATTCGAGGAAACATACGGAGGAGAACTCGTCGCTTGCGGATCGTGGGAGAGGAGGCACCATTGCCAGTGTTTTCTGCTGGTGGTGATGGGGCAGTGTCATAGTTAAATTCCTTCCAGCCTTGGTTCGTGGTTTGTTCGTCCTCTGCGGAAGGCATGGTTGAAATAATGAGTTCTCGCTCGACACGGGCAAGGCGCCATGTCTCAGCTGCAAGTTTAACGATTTTCCGCACGCCAACGAGCAGGGTGTCGAGGTTCTTGGGGTCTGCGAAGTGGCGGATGTGGTCGATGATTTCGTCGACGATAACGGCAGCAACCACATTGATGGCTTGCTTGGCATCAGATGTTGTGTAGGCGGCTTTCAGAGTTTGTTTTCTCCAATAGGCCTCGCGTCTCACGGACTTGCACCGGATATCCATTGATAGCATTTGGAAGAAGGTATCTGCTTTATCGTAGCGTCTACCAAGTGTGAATAAGAACGGTTGGAAGATCCTGTAGTTGAGTGTCTTGGAAATCACATGCTGGATGTAGGCAGATCGGAGTTCTCGAGACGCTTGCGAGTTGTCTAGGAATTGAGGAATCTCGGAGGGGATCTTAGCGATGATATCTGATGGTGGGTCGATAGGGAGGTAGCCGAAATGCTCCTTCGAGAGGTCGACAATGAGATGCAAGAGTTGGCCAAAGCATTGAATGCTAGAATACCAAAAAGAGACAATTAGAAGTTGTCTATAGGAAAGAGAAACACTTTGAACAACGAATCAAACAACATTTTTGCAGTTACTTCCTTTACGGCAAGTAGAGGCTAAGAGAAAAGGGGGAAAAAAAGGGGGAACCAAATCAACAAAGGACAGAAGATCGGCGCTCCAATATGCAAAGAGATCCAGAGCCATGGTCTGGATTCCAAAGGCTAACCCAGATGGGTACTTACAAAAAGCCGTCCCCTTTCATCTTCATATCAGTTGCCTCCCCGAGACTATGCAATGTTTTCTTCAATCTGTCTCGTTCTCTGCCCATCACCTCCTGCGAAATCCGCATACCATCTATAGCACTCCGTAACTGATCCTCCCTAACTTGTCCCTCCCTGGCAAGAATCTTCTTTTCCTCCCCTGCTTGTCTCAGATCCTCCGCTCGTTGAGCCAGCTGGGTTTCTAGGTCCTCTCGAGCCTTTTGCCAGGCCTCTTCCTTTTGTTGATACTCGTTTATTAAGTTGTCTATTTTCTCCGCGGCTTCCTGTGCAGCGGCATTACGCTCCTTGTCGTGGGCTTCGTTGAGGGCGTCGAGTTCGTCTACATGACGTTTCTTCATTTCGTTGAGTTCGGCCTCTTTCGTATCCAGCTCTGCCTGGTTGGATTCAAGTTCAGTCTGCTTGCTCGTTAATTCGTTTTGGACCGAATCCAGCTCGGATTGCTTTGCTTGAAGCTCGGTGTTCTTCACGTCCAACTCGCTCATTTTTCCTTCAAGTTCTGCAATCTTTGCCTTCAATTCAGATTGCTTAGAGTCAAGTGCACCCTGTGTAGCGTCAAGTTCTCCCTGTTTATCTTTTAGCTCTCTCTCCTTATCCTCCAACTCTCCCCTCTTCATTTCTAGCTCGTCCCGAGCTGTCACCAAATCACCTTTAGTGGTATCCAGCACGCCCTGAGTAGTCTCCAAATCGGCTTTCGTAGTTGCCAGCTCAGCATGTGTGGTCGTTAACTCGCCTTTTGTTGTTTTCAGCTCACCTTCCATAGTCTCCAATTCGCCTTTCTTCGTTTCTAACTCGCATTGAGTGGTCACCAAGTTTTCCTTCGTCATTCCCAGCTCTCCCTGAATAGTCTCCAATTCCCCTTTCAAGGCAATCAGCTTCTCCTGTGTCGTATCTAACTCCGCTTGTTTGGCCTCCAATTGGCTTTGCTTAGCATCAACATCTGCTTGCTTTGCGTCGAAGTCAGCCTGCTTTGACTTCAACTTACCCTCGTACTCGGTGGCCAAGGCAGCCTTCGCCTCTTCCAGGGCCTGCTTCTCAGCTTCCCATTCAGCTTTGAGTGAGTCACGTTCATCCATAAGTTCTTTCTCACGGGCTTTTAGCTGTTCGTCTGCGAGTCTGTCATCTTCGTTCTTGATCTCCTCAAAATAGCCTTCCAATTCTTGCTTCTGGATAGCCAAAGCTTCCTGCTCCTTTTCCTGTTGTTTCTCTAATTCTTGCTCGTGTGCTTCTTTCGCTCCCTGGATGGCGCGCTGGAGAGTATCAATTTCCACTTGGAGATCCTCTCGCATTTGAGAAAGTTCATTGTTTTCCTTTTGAGCCTCAGCCAGGCTGTTCTCAATATCCTTTTTTATTTCCTGGAGTCCGCCAAGCTCGAATCGGAGTTCGGTGATCCTTCCCTTTAATTTAGAGCATTCCTTTGCACTCTCGTTGGCAGTTTTCTGCATTTGCATCTGGAGAGCTTCAATGTAGAACTCTTTCCGCATTAGGGATTCCTCATGCTGAGCCTCGATTTGCTTATGTTCTGCCTCACGCGCAGACATATGACTTTGCTGATCTCGATAGCTGACTACTAGTTGACTAATATCTGGGATGATACTTTGGATTCTTGAGAGGAGACTAACATTGAGTCCCTCGCCACTTGAAGCAGATTTTACGTTCTCAATCATCGGTTGCTGGACTAGTGCCGGTTCTTTGACAGATCCATAATGGTTGTAATAAGGATCCGCATATCCCCGGCCAAATGATGTCCGACTATTCTTTGTCGCGTGGCAGTATTGGTTATATGGCAAGTTCATAGTAGACGAGAGCATAGAGGTATGGTAATTTGGAGGGGTGACCGCCATACTCTTGGGATCGACAGGTGCTCCGTTGTGTGGTGGTATCATGGCAGGGGTATATGGATGCACTACAGGGCTGCCAAATGAATAATGGTGTGAAACGATTGGAGCGGGTGAAGGGCAGTGGATGTATTGGCAAGATGCAGCTGGGCTGGATCTTGGCTTCACTTCGGATAGAGAAGGAGAAGGAGGGGGAACTTCTGCTGCTGATAATGGTGGGTGCTTTAGAGGCGCCGACGAATCTTCCACTGCTCTGCTCGTGTTATCGGGTGCATCGAATGGGTTGTTTGATACTACAGCAGCTGGAGTAGCGGGCCCAGCAGAAGATATAGCACTGGCGGGTGATGGAGCTGATTGCTCTCGAGGTTCTTCAGGTTCGCTCTCGTTGTCTTCGTCTTCAATGTCGTCCTTATCGAGGATATCGTCCACACGTGTGTCAACGGTTGACTGCTTTTCAAGTTGTGTGGCAGTGAAAATATTTGGCCAGGAAATACTGGCAGGTTTGAAGCTCACAGGAGTCGCTGATGGACTTGATCCGGTAGAATCTGGCAAAGGTGGAAGACTTTCTATGACAGATTGGGTCGGTGGAGGATGCTGAGTCTCCTGAAGTCTTTGAGGTTCCTGGGTCTCTTGGATCTCTTGAGCTTCTCTGAACTCCTCTAGCTCTTGGGATTTATGACGTGCTTGAGATTCGTCCGCCTCTTGATGTTCCTGGGATTCTAGAGGTTCCTGAGGTTTTTCGGGTACTTGAAGTTCATCGGATTCTTGAGGTTGTTCAGGATCGTCAAGTTCTTCGAGTTCTTGGAAATCCTCAAGCTCTTCCTTTTCTTGAGGTCCCTCGGGTTCTTGAGGCTTTTCGGGTCCTTGGGGTGCTTTAGGTTCCTGAGGTTCGAGAGTAGGTGACTGTAGTGGAGATGCCTGAGATTCTGGGGTAGATTCTTGTTTTTGTGCCTTATTTTCCTTCTTTCCGTTCTTTCCTTTGTTCTGTTTTCTGGCTTCCTTCTCCTTTGCCTTGCGGGATTTTGCACTTCCTCCACCTGAAGGCATCGTAGCGGCGAGAAACGATATCAAATAATTCGATACGCCTGCTGTCACCTGACATGCAACAACGTGGTCCCAGTTAAA
The DNA here is from genome assembly GCF_000150735.1 of Paracoccidioides brasiliensis. NCBI lineage: Eukaryota > Fungi > Ascomycota > Eurotiomycetes > Onygenales > Ajellomycetaceae > Paracoccidioides > Paracoccidioides brasiliensis. Next base: position 210,744 of record NW_011371360.1, read on the forward strand.
AAGGAATTAAAGATCCTTGTTCTGGATAGAGAAGAACCAAATTTGGAGATGTTCACATATATGACTGGTAAACATTTGCAAGCATGGCATGCGGCAGTGAGGTAGATGAGGGCACTTAAGTGAAGACACGAATTCGTGGTTAAAGTCCTTTAGAGGCGACACGCACGAGGGGGGTGAGGTGAGTCTCAGTAAAGATATGTGAAAACCGTTCGAATTGGAATAGCTAGACACGGCGTGTATGCAAATGGATATAAACAATGGCAGAAAAGGGAAAAGGTGGTGTGTATTGTGGAGCAATCAAAGACGAAAGAAATAATGGAACAGAGTGAAAACCAAGGTCAGCGAGTTGGTAGCAAACTGGCGTCGGATGCATGAAAGAAAAGTATTTCTCGAAGAGAGACTGGGAAAGCGGAAATGTAACCAGAAATAATAAGCTGGTTTCTCAAGTCGTACGCATAATAATTGATACAAAGTCGAAAAACACGTTGGATAATCAGTGCTGAGGGGGAAACGCAGAAAACCGAATGGGGATGGCTGGCAAATCCTCCCATGTGAGGATTGCTAAAATAAAACGAGGCCGGAATGGTTCTTCAGAACCAGGCCGGAAGGAGGCCAATGGAAGGTTGTCTGTGTGCATATTGGGCATCAAAATAAGTGTCTAATTTCATCTGTCCGCCCAGGTGTCCGCATTAGTCAGGTAGCAACAGGACCTGCGTGTGCTCTCCGAGCAGCGAACACATAAGCGGACTGGAGGCTGGAGCCCGGAGAATGGGGACAAGTCGCTTGGTGGGTTGAATAATGGTTGGCATGTGGGACTAATGATGGTGGAAACGAGCGCGACGGAGCAAATAGGCGCAAAGCATCTGGCAATCGGCGCCCTCCCAAAAAGCAAAACGCACCATTTAGGCATTATGGAGTATGCTGCAGTGGGTGGGAGGTGCGGTGGAATGCCCAAGGCGAGGAATTTGTGAGTTGTGGTTCTTCATCATGGGATATGCATGGTAGCATGGGTGGAGAGGGCATCCGACGCTAAAAGGCCAGTTAGTTCGAGGACACTAAGGACCGGGAGCCAGTAATAGATCAGACCGCTTTGAGGAGTCGAAGAATGGCTGTTTGGAAGTTCCTGACACAGAGAGAACTAGTTGAGAAAAGAGCAAAATGGACAAGATGAATGTAATGACATAGATGGCGGGATAAGGTATTAATATAGCAAGGGATAGAAAAGAAAGACGTGCTGATTGTATAAAAATTTTAATGCGTCATTTCTCCACAGAGATCAAGACCAAATAAAATTCACGAAGGTAACGATCCCAAAATAAAAATATCAAAAAGAGAAAATGAAAAAAATAAAATAAAATAAAATAAAAAACACTCTTCTGAGAATTTCCCAAACATCGGGATGGAACTACAAAATTTACTAAGTTTATAACCTGGAATCCAAAATGATCCAGCAAATTGTGTGCTTGACAAGCCCTAGAAGCTCTATCAGTATGGCAAGTCTCCTTATTCTTCATCGACGCTTGGAGGCAGAAAAGGTCTCGCATGAGACATAAATCAATAACTTGCACCAGAAATAGAGGCTTGTCTTTCCGAGAGCTGGAGGATGACCCTTCTCACAGCTACCCATTTCCAACCGCTGTTCGGCAGTTAGGCCCCCGTTGGGGTTACATCTCTTCCTGCTCATCGCAATGCCCAATAGGGCCTTCGTTATAAAGCTCCTCCTGTTGGATCGTACAACACACCACTTCAGACTTCTCGAATGTGTGTTTCACAGGCTACATCACTCTGGCAAGGGTACACCCAGCCTATCCTGTAATTGTGGGCATATTCGCAAATATAGAAGCATGGCCTGAAAATGGAAGGATATCTCGACTGCACGATTCAGGTAGAAATCCCAGGCGTTGTCTCTCTGCTATGGAAGTGGGAAGGTTGATTCATCCAGGACAGCAAGAAAGACCTTTGCGTTGTAAACAGGCTTGGCTTAGTTTTATCTCGAAACCGCCTCAAAGTATCATGAGAGGGATCTCGCCGTGGTAGATAGGAGAAGAGATAGCAGATCGAACTATGAGACCATTTTTGTTCTGTTAAAAATGGCACTTCAAGGGCAAGTGGCCAATACACTCTGCGGCGCCAAATAGAAATACATCAAAGATTGAAGCCCGAACAAGAGAATAAATGTAGTTTGATAAAAAAATAGTTGTGGCACACCTTGAGAATCAGAATAGACGGGATAATCGCCTTGCCTGGTTCATTTTGCTTTTCCTCTGAAAAACACTAAACTGCTGTCGTAAGAATTTCCCAGCCAAAAAGACATCTGCCAGTAATTTTATCGCCTATTTTAAATCGGTGAGGATCTAGCTGCTGGAGCTCATGCAACGTATAACTATTAGTTATCGCTCATGACAAAATGTCACATGTATTAGTACGATAGTTACCGCGCAAGTTTCTTCATCTTTCCGAAAAAATTCACTTGTACATCAGAGCTAGCGTCACAGAGGTTTTAGACGCCGAGAGGAGCTCTCCCGAGAGGTTGGTCCGCAGCAATTCTTTCAACCAAGCGAAAAATATGGTTTGTTAGCCCATCAAGCGTGGATGTAATCAAGTTTCTTTGGCCAACGGTGCTCGAGAGAAGAGTAAGGCGCTTCCCGTGATAGCGTGCGTGGCTGGATCGACAGCAGACGCCTCATAATAATGCCTTATATCTTGTGTCTGCAAAAGCACTGATCTTCAGGTGGAGTAACCTGAATCCACGTGGTCTGGATATCCCAGCAATTCTCCTACTACCTACCTGGATAGAGCCGCAGCTGTGATACGAAATTCCTGATGCCAAATTAAGGCGGCCTGGAACCTGTGCCGGGATCACTCAGAACATGCCCGCTAACTTCAGAGCAGCGGCCAGCTGGGACACTGGGTTACTGTGGGAACAAGGGTTCCAAGTAAAAAAAAATTAACTAAATGAACCTGAGATGATATACTAACTGAGTGAAGCGAAGAATGCCTGGTGTTCACTTTGTTGCCGAGCGATTGGCCAATACTGCGCGTTCACTGCCCTAACCCCAATCGGGCGATGCCTTCACGTGCCCTTTGCCTCACCTTTACGGGACAAACGATGCAGTAGCAGCAACCAACTGACATCAACAGTTCTATCTCGACGAATTGCGGTTTGCGGAAGCCCAATTGTCGGCCCCCTCACACTATGCTTATCTCTCGAAGAGCCGCTGCTCCGATCCGGGGGCTTCTCCGTCATCAACAACCTCGCCGCCTTGGCTCCTCCACAACTCATGGAGAGCAGCACGCTGCGGAACCCGTCAACGAGAACTTCGGCGTAAGCACTTCTCCCTTATACTTTGAACTTCGCCTTGGCGTATTGTTTTGTGTTTCGGATAGGCATATACGCCACTGAGGCAGACAAAATCGGTCAAGCCATGGGCGTCCGGGCTCCAATTTAACCTGTTCTTGAAATGACATGGAAGCTCCATGCTGATCCACACGCTAATATACTTCACTTCTTCTGCAGCGCGGTTTCTACATGTTCATTGCATCCGTCCCCATAGGCCTGGCTTTGTACAAATATTCCACGTCAGATCCTCACAGCAAGCCATGGATGACTCGTCTAATTGAAAAATGGTTCCCCGAAGAGAGTCTCTGGGAAAGCAAGAATGCTCTTCATACAGCTGCGATCGAGCAGGCCGCGTTTGATAGACATCTGTTCCAGAGCCAGAGTGGCTCCCTAAACCTCGAACTGAGCTTTCCAGAGTATATCATTCCCCAACCTTGCTAGACCATGAAACTGGCTCCCCCGCCTTCTTGTTCAGCTTCAAAGCAGTAAAAAAAAAATAAAAAAATAGATTTAAAAATAAAAATGCAATTGAAATAACAATTATTTTGTTAAATAGGGTTTTCAACACCGGATCGCCCATGAATGTTCCTGCTGGTAACGGTTCCGCGGACCTAACAGCGGTTGTTGCGCATTACAACGCGAAGAATAAAAAGACTGAGCAGGACCGTGTTGCACGGATGAAGGATGGGAAGGTAGTTTCGATCTATGACGATAATCGATATTTCTAATTTAATAGATATATGATAAGAAGGAACAACAAAAACAAAAAGGCGCTGATGTGGTCAATTTTTTAATTTTGCCCTTTTTTTCTTCCCCAAATTTGGCCGGTCAGCTGCTCTGCCTACTTCATTTGTTTCATTAGAGTTCAAATCCCCTTTTTTTGTACCTATGTGTACCTATGTATATGTTTAATGCCACCGCTGACACCAACATGATATGTCTATGTGTGGATATCACATATCGAATCAAGGCAGCGCGGTGGTACAAGCTTCCTTGTCCTCGTTACACTTCTAGCGCACAATCTGGCGGAAACCCAGCATATATTCTCCTGAAATGCTCTCCCATTGATAGGATTAGGATTCAAGGTTAAAAGCCTTCTCACGCAATTAACTCATGAGCATGGATTTGGAATTTCTTGTTACCCTGTCTGAATCGTAGTATAACCAGGCCATGAAGGAAGAGAATGCTCCTGGGACAGCCAACGCAAGAGGAGGGCTAAAATGCCAAAAATATATATTAATATATGTATACGGATATCATTATGATATTGTTATTCCCTTCACTTTTAAGCCTCCGATTCTATAACCATTTATTCCTGCCCTAAGATAAAAAGGAAAAAGAAACCAGGACTTTATAATACAGCCTTTCATGAATAACATCGCCACATTTACCCAATCACCAATTCCTTCAATCCCGCCCAATGCCCGCTACATGGGCTATTTGGCATTCTTGGACCAAGACATCTCGCTCAAACCCCAACCTCCAACACCACCCTTCCAACCCCCTTATCCTTAACCTCAACCCTCTCTTTCACAAAAAATCCATCACCATCACTCTCAGCCCCCTGCCGGCGCGTAACATCCCTCATAACATCCAAAAACTCTTCAATCCCACCCCCGACGCCAAAATATACTTTCTTCGCAGCGATTAGCGCCTTAAATTTAGATTCTGACGGAGAATCAACTCCAGTTGGAGCCGCCTCAGATGCGGAGGCAGAACCGGATGCCCCTCGATGGAGGAGGGTAAGTAGAGTTTCCGAGAATGGGTGGATGGAGGAGGGAGAGTAGATTGTTTCGCTAGCCAGAATTAGGAGCTTCGATTTCTTTGGGGATGGCGCTGATGCATCTGGTGTTTGGGGGTGTGTTGCTAAGGCTAGTTCTACAAAAGCAGGTGACCAAGCGCCTGAGATGAACGATAGAGATATACCACGAGCCCGTAGATCATCCTGGAAAGAGGAGATGAGGGCAGGGTCGATATCCAGGTCTAGGTCAGGTTGTTCGTCATTGTCTGCTACTTTATTTGGCTTTTCATTATGATTAAAGCTATAATAGATGTCGTTTCGGCTTTCAGGGTTAGGGTGGACATTCTCCACGAGGTTTTTGGGTTGGTGCAAGCGGCTGCGGCAAGTATGCCACGTGAGGAGTATATTTGGAACAGTAACCAGTCGTAGCACGGCAGCATTGTAGTCCGCAAAAACAAAACGGATAGTCCTGTGAGGCGGACTCAGTGGGGGAGGTTGTGAAAGGATGTGATGTAAAATGGAAAGGGACGGTATGGCAGTTCCAGCTCCAAGCTATCGTTCCGCCATCAGTTGTGTACCGTATACTTAGTTTAGATATCTCCATTGCAAATCCCGGAAGAACTTATTTGGTTGGATTCAAGTATCTCACCTCTATTATTTGGATATCCTCAGCGTCCTCTTTCGCTGTTTCTGATAGGAGAGAATCCATCTCCTCGACAGCAAGCAACTTAGCCAGGTCAATAGCGCACTCCCACGTCTTCAAGCCGCCCTCATATACAGTTGGTTTGATATCTTCTTTTTCCAGTCCAAATATTAACTTTGCATTTTCGTTGGAAGCCACATCATCTTCTGCCATCAGTTGGGCGCGAATGTCGAAGACTTCCCGTCGTGGGATTGTAAGGCCCGGACATCCTAGAGAAGATGATTGGGAAATTATCGGCAGCATGCTGTATGATATTTGAGAGGGAAGTGTGGCAAGCTGTATGTATCCATTAGCAATATGCCCCTCTAATGTTAACATTAAATACATACAAAATATCATGTAGATTCTAGCGGGGTGAAGGAATTCTCAATCACAAATCTGACATCCGGCATTGAAAAAGACTTTCGGCCAAACATTGCAAGAAGGGGAAGGCAGGTGTAGCATTACCCAAACGCGAAGCCCCCATTTTGGGAGGTCAAAATAACCAGATAGAGCAAAAATCAAAATCTAAAAGAATTCGATTGGTAAATTCCAAAATTTCACGATCAACCTCCATAACAAGAGACTAACAACATCAAGCTACGCGTAAGAGGCGCTCACCAGGTCGAGATCGATGCAGTCTTGTTTCAAACGGCACAATACATTGCCACATTGGTGCCATTTCTATTGATAGGCCAGAAAAAGGGTAAATCAAAAAATAAAATAAAATAGCAAACATGAATCTTTTAACCAAGGCCCACTCTAATGCATCTCTAATCATAACTCAAAGGGAAAGCTTTCGGTAGAATTTTTTTTTTTTTTTAAACAAATAGAAATTCTGATATGAGAATATAAAGAAAAAGGAAAGAAAAGAAATCAGATCTTCAGAGAAAAAATATATGGTTATGACAAAAATGAACGAAGGAAAAACATAAGCGACATACCATCTCATCAAGCTGACAGTAGCTTGCTTCACTCAGAACTCCCACATGTTCTTGCTTTTGCCCTTGCGCATTGCCATGGGTAGGGTCATCTGTCATGCCTAGCTCGCGGATACCAGCACTTACACTAGCATCAGGCTCGTCGACCTCGAGATCGGGATCTTCAATATCCTCCCCTGCGAAGCCAAATGTAAAAGTGGACATCGGATGGGGGGATTCGCTACGTCTCCTTATTTTGCTTCGAATTTATTCTTCTTCCTTCTCTAATTCTGAGTCCTCATACATGGATATACAGCAGGTGAGGAAGAAGCGAAAGACGGTGACGGGAAGCACCTTGGCTGCTATGCAAAAGGGGGATTCGAAAACCAAAGTGAAAGAAAAACTCGAGAAAACGTTGAAACTCTTAGTTAAATCCGAGAAATCATCAGACTGGTATTTGAAGCCCTGACCTTGAGAGAATACGGCAAGGTTAAAAAAAAAAAAAAGAAAAGAAAAGAAAAAGAAAAAGAAAAAGAAAAGGCCCGTTCTTAAATGAACTATCTAATCGTCAGAGAGTCTTTTTTATCAAACATCTAGAAAAGCAAAACCACCCGGTCAGCAATTGAGGTTCCACGGGGCACGCACCCGGGTTTAAAACCACGGGACCGGAAACCACGTGTTTCCGAAGGGCGGTCCTAAAATCTTCCGTTTCCGATCCGCCACAAATTTCGAGAGAGGAGAAACAAAAAATCAAATCTATTACACTCTCGCTCCCCAATCTTGTCTCTATGTGCAATTGTGCGGGGCAGAAAATATGTGGTGTCAACCGTAAGTTTCCCAGCATAAGCTACGTACTCGGGAATCCAGTATTCCAAGCATCTATGCTCCCTTCCCCCATGCGAAGTCCTCCTTGGGACCGCGGTTTCAGTCATATCTACTGTTGCCGCCTTTCAGTAGCACTGAAGGAGAGTTGCTGCTCTATTGAATTGGACCGGACAGTCCGAGAAAACGAATATATCCTCAATTGCTATTCTTCTACCGAAAAGCGCTCATGAAATTCAGAGAAAAGGGGGATTGTTATATATCCCTCTTTATTATTATTATTATTATTATTATTATTATTATTATTATTATTATTATTATTATTATTATTATTATTATTATTATTATTATTATTATTATTATTATTATTATTATTATTATTATTATTATTATTATTATTATTATTATTATTATTTTAATCTATATTTTGAATTAGAATCACTCGATAAGTTGTGGAAGGAAACCGGAAGTGTAAATAACAAAGGAGGGAGAATGATGCTCTCAAGAACAGAATACAATAACTAGCCGAAACCTGCGCTGGAACACTCGATACACGGAGGTTTACGTCGATCCTCGAATGATGATGACGATGAAAGAGAGTCGAATGCGTCGCCAGCCCTTCAAATCGCAACATCGCGACGGGTAGAACCTTGACCAACCGTTCCGTGGTATTTAGGCGTGTTTTAAGCGGTCGCAAACAGAAGCTAGATATATTGTTGGCAACCAGCTAAGTGCTCATCAACGGCATCATGGAGCTTGATCTTCTGCTTGTTAATGGCAGGCATGGTGATTTCAAGAAGGAATTAAGGGGTGAATTTAGGGATTGAAAGATTGAGAGAGATGGAAGGATTGAAGAGGAAGAAGCAGATTGATTGAGAAGTGAAGTGAGTTCAAGGAAAAGCAGTAGAGGGGGAAAAAAGAAAGAAAGAAGAGTCCGGTTTGATGTTTTCTTATTTAACTTGAAAGCGATTGCAGAAGATTTAGCATAAGGTAGACACCGGGTTGAAATAGATATAGAGCAGATAGAGAGGCATAAAGCATAAATAAATATATATAGAACAGGCTGCTGACAGGATGTTGTATACGAATCCGTGCATAAAATTGCTCTATACTAACCAATTATATAACGGGGTGGTTGTAGTTAATAACCTATTCGAATGGATGGTGGTAGGGATAATAGCAGAGTTAACCACACCAACACTTCTCTCTAGGCCCAGGTGCTTCAAGCGTATTAAACGAAAATGTTTTGTATCTTTTTGCAAGAGCAAGGCCGAGGTTTTCTCCTGAAAAGGGGTGCCCATTGGCCAGAACAGGGATGGTGAACTTGGGTGGGGAGAGAATATGTTGATATGAAATCCAGCGGGTGAAATGGAAGACAAGAGGATGCTGAGGAGAGGATTAAATACCCAGCGAATCAGCTTTTCACTGAGATGTTAGGTTTCTGAATTCGAGATGAAGACGTGAATCGGAGAGCGAGACAATTGTCATGGACTTTTCCCCGGATCATTTCACTTAGTACGTGGAGGCTGTCCAGGGAGGTATGGTGAGTGTTATGAGTTGTTAGGGACTGCGTTGCGGATTGAATCAAACGAGGATATTAATTCTCGATCGGCAAACCCCGTATCGATGGATTAGAAACAAATTGTATTTAATATTCGCAGAAGAACCGTTGAATGGATGGACAGGGATTAACCGCACTTCATATATACATCTATGTTTTGTTGAAGCATAGAGCAAAAAGAAGGGAAAAACATTCTGGTGAAAATGGCCAGTAAAGAATGGAGGAGGTTGAAACCTTTTTTTTGTATCGAATTTTATATAGGACATGCGGATGGACGAGATATATTTCGCTGTGAAATGGAATGGCAAGCAGAAACACCGAAGATCAACAGTCCAGTAAGACATTCCCAAATATAAAAAAGATATCGGGCCGCCAGATAAGGGTGTATAGGATATATATTCATACCTGCCACATCCAAAGAGAATTAGTCTAGTAATATCGGGGGAAATAGGAGACAACTGGGCATCTCCTTGTAGCTCTGCTGAGAGCTAAGAACAGCATCAAGACACCATAGAGAAAATTAAATAAAGGAAATTGATAAGCGTGGGACTGTGGGTGAAATCAAGTGGAATCCTCGGAAATAAAAATAGCAAGCCAAAAAGAAGAAGAAGAAGAAGAAAGAGAAGAAGAAGAAGAAGAAGAGGATCACACCCCCACCCCTTCACTGAATCGTTATTTAATCTGCGCAGCAGCAACCGCCTTCTCCAACGCCTGCATAACATCCTCCAACAAATCTGCACTATCCTCAATCCCACAACTAACCCTCACCAAATCGTCAAACACCCCGGCCGCATCCCTCTGCTCCCTCGGGATGCCCGCATGCGTCATGCTCCCCGGCACTTCAACCAGCGACTCAACACCCCCCAAGCTCTCCGCAAGCACAAACACCTTCGTCTCCTGGCAGAAGCGTTCAGCCGCCGTCACACCACCCTTGATGCGAAAGCTGAGCATGCCACCGCCCATGCCGTCGCGGTGCTGCTTGAGGGCGATTTCGCGGTGCGGGTGCGACTTAATGCCCGGGTAGTTGACGGCGATGACGTGCGGGGAGGCTTCGAGGGCCATGGCGATTGCTTTGGCGTTCTTGGAGGATTCGCGGGCACGCAGGTGGAGAGTTTTCAGACCCCGGTGGGCGAGCCAGCAGTCGAAGGCGGAAGGGACGGCGCCTATGGCGTTTTGGAGGAAGGAAAGGCGCTCGTGAAGTGAGGGGGAGTTGAAGGCGGCAACGCCCATGAGGACGTCCTGTCGAGTCTGTTAGAAAATTTATATATATGATATATATGAGGAAGGGAATTGAGCATTTAGGGCTAAGTGCTTACGGAGTGTCCGTTGATGTATTTGGTGACGGAATGCATGACGATGTCCGCACCGAGGTCGAGGGGGTTTTGGATGTATGGGCTTAGGAATGTATTGTCGACGACGACCTTGATGCCGTGCTGGTGGGCTACGGTGGCTACTTTTCTGATATCAACAAGACTAAGTGTTGGGTTCGATGGGGTCTCGATCCAGATCAGTTTGGTGTCGTTGGGCCGGATCAGATCTGCAACGTCGATCTCAATGCTAGGGGAAAATGTGACTTGCACGCCGTGGGCAGCGGCGACCTTGGTGAAGTATCGATGGGTTCCGCCATATACATCGGAGACTGATATGACATGAGATCCGGCGGCAAGGGACTGGAGAATGACAGCCGTGGTTGCAGAGCCGGAGGAGAAGGCCAGGGAATATCGGGCGTGTTCGAGGGCCGCTACGGCTTGCTCAAAGTTGTCTCTGTATTATCAAATTGAGTCCAATTGTCAGTGCCGGCCCATCCGTGAACAAAGAGCATAAAATCGGGGATTAATTGGCCGGTCTACGAACCTGTTTGGGTTTGCGCTTCTTATATATTCGTACTGCCCTAAGGGTTTACCAACACCGACTTGGGCAAAGGTTGTAGAAAGGGAGATCTAGACGGAAGACGTTAATTTCTCATCCCGTAACACCGGGGGAATGTTTGCAAAAGGTGCATCTCTCTTACCGGCGCAATTACAGCACCAGTTGTGGGATCTATGTGCGCACCCGCATGCACTGCTAATGTGCCGAATTGGTGGATGGGGGAGGGAGCTCGGAGGGGTGTCTCAATAGGTCCGCCATCCCGCTCGGAAAGGGACTTTGAGGTGATACCGGCTGTCATGGTTGTATGCCTTGTGACTGTTTCTGTAAATCAGCACGCTGTCGACGACGGTATTCGAACGTATGAGGATAGGGAAGAATTTGCGGGGTGAAATTGGGGTTTTGGCGTTTGGCGTTTGAGAATTGGGGGAGATGGAGAGAGGAAGAGGAGAGGATTGCAGAGAGTGACTGGCCGGACGACGGGATGGCAGTAGGATGGAATTCTCTTGTGGAGTTGGGAGGAATGAAAGGAATTTTGCCAAATATATAATGGACTGAACCGTATCCTGAAGGGGATTGTTCTCTACGCTTATAAATGCCTATCGTGTGTTGCGCTCAGTTCTCTTTTGATGACGCTGCGACAAAACGGAATTGGATTCCTCAGGATTTCATAAACAACAAATGCACGCCATCATTCGCCAGCATCGTCGGATTCAAATCTTGGAACTCTCGGCTATTTTTGGGTAATTATGATCTCAACCATTGGGAGGAGGATTTTTGATGTCATGGGGAATCTTCAAATGCCGAACAGAAAACAGCAAGCAACGTACAAGGATCGAAATGGATAGACCCATTTTTTTTTTAATTCGAATCTCCACAAACAACCAACCACCTTGCAAAAGCGCCAAAATAACTATGCAGCAACAGGAGCAAAGAAAAGCAAACACGCAGCAAAATACAAACCACACCCGCCACCCAGACAGCGTTGCCATGGCGCCATAGATATGCATCTTCCCCTGCTGGACACTGCCAACCTCTTTGCTCAATGCCAGTGAGCCCTGCACCAATGCGGCAGACTCCAATCAGAGAGAGCATCATCGCAACTCTGATGGTGACTGCGGCTGCTGACTGAGGTTCTTAACTATGGTGGTGCCGCTATTAATAACTAATGCTCCAACAACTAACTATAGTTAGTTAGGTAACTGAGGTGGCGACGTCATGCTCACTTCGAGATCGGGATGTATGAAAGAAATGTATGCTATGTAAGTACATGCTGCTGTCTCCTCGAACTAAGTTGTATGAGAGGTTGAACCACGTTTATATACTGGGAAACTGAATCACCCTATTCCTGATAAAAGGGAAAGAAAAAAAGAAGGTTTCATATAGTAAGTGACGGTTTCATATAACTAAGAGATATCAATTGAAGTGCCGATGTGGTGAGAACTGGTGTTTCCGAAATAGCTTCATTGCCAAAGGCTGATATCTGACAGGATGTTTGTCCAGAAGAATCCATTCATTGGGTCATCGTTGCAGCAGATATACTCTTCTGGATGATCCTCTCGATGCAAGGGTAGTTATGTAACTACATGTAGGCCAAATTTTCGAGATACGTTCTTGGGTGCTTGACTGATGCTGCCTACAAGATGGATAACTACTCTACAGAATAAACCCCCAACATTCTACAGAGGGACGAACCTGATGAAGGTCAAACATAATTTTCGCCCATAGATGACAATGTCTGTCGCGGAACCAGTTAACCATGCTTCTACCTGCTTTGCAGAATAATTACTTTTAATCAGTAGGTCTCCATGTATTTAGATATTAGACATCCGAAAACCCCATCCACTTGCGGAGTTGCCCAAGAACCACTGCACCCCATATGCTTAGAAAGAGATCGAAAGAAGGAAACAAAAAGGGACCAGTCAGAAAATATATAACTACATGGGCATCAGCATTCCCTTGAATGATTTCATTACTGCAATCCACCATCAACATTCTCCCATAAAACTCCGCAAATAACCCCCCCTTTTCGCCTTCTATACCACACCTACACACTTTACGCAATGGCTCTCATCAACATCCTCGTCTTGGGCGCTGGTGAACTCGGCACCGCCGTCCTTACCTCACTTCTCCAACACCCTTCCCGCGCCCATAACAAAGCCTCCATTTCCCTCCTCCTCCTCCTCCTCCTCCTCCTCCTCCTCCGTCCATCCAGCATCTCATCCCCATAACCAGCCCTCTCCGCTCTCCTCCAATCATACCAAGGGACCGTAAATCTGGTCCCGGGTGACATAGCCCTCGACTCCCCATCAACCCCATCTTCCCTCTTCCAGACCTACGACCTCATATAAGTTGTACAGGCTTCATCGCGGGGCCAGGAACACAGTTGAAAATCGCCCGCGCCGTCCTAGATGCAGAAGCGCCGTTCTTCATCCCCTGGCAGGTTGGCGTGGACTACGACACTATCTGCCGCAGGTCTGCGCATGATCTCTTCGATGAACAGTTAGATGTTCACGACCTGCTAAAAACGCAGAAGAAGACAAGTTGGACAGCGGTGTTGACGGAGATGTTTACGAATTTCTTGTTTGATGCTGGGTTTGGCATTGTGGAGTTTGGGGGCGGGGATGGAAAGAATGCAAAAGTTCGGGCGTTGGGTAGCTGGGAGAATCGAGTCACTGTCACGGCGCCGGAGGATATTGGGAAATTGACGGCGGAGAATACGTTTGGGGATGATGGTGTGGTTGGTGGCAATGCGCCCGTTTTTATCGGTGGGGATACTGTTAGTTATGCGTTTGTGGCAGAGTTGGTGAAGAAGATTACTAGAAGAAAGTGGAGAGATCGGTTTTAACGACTCAAGCGCTGGAGAAGGACCATGGTAATGCTCTGTTGAAATATGACGCGGTTTTTGGGGCGGGGAAGGGAGTTGCGTGGGATTTGGAGAAGACGTAAAATTTTTGGAAGGGGATTCATGCGTTGACGGCAGAGGAGTGGGCGAGGACGAACCTGGTGGTTTAGGGATATTTCACATTCCAAATAAATATATAATTGAGAGAATTGCGTTGCATAAACTTATGGCAATTGCATTTGAAAGTTGGTCGTGGCTCGTAGGTAATGCAGGCAGAGACTTAACCGTACAGGAAATTTTCTAGGTGGACAAACATTTCAATAATATCAGGTCGGGAAAAAAACCACTATCACCTGCAGATGGGATGGGAATATTTTGGGTATCTTTCAGTCAAATTCTTGTCTTAACTTCATCTTCAGAGAACAACATTAGGACCACCAAGAAACAAGCCCAAGACCCGCAATTTGCATGGATCCCTTTTTAGTTTGTATGGGTTAGCCAGAACAGTGTCCAAGAAATCATACAGACATTGGCAGAAATGGAAAAGAAGTAAACGAGGGCGTAAAGCAAGGGAAACATACAATAATTGAATAAGGTGGTTTCTTCTCCACCACAGACTCCCCTTGCTGAGCATCAGGGCCGTCAGGGACCAGATCATGCCACTCCTCCGCCTCGACTCGAAAACGCACCGTCTCACCTATGTCAAAGTAAAAAACAGCGCCTTCTCCGTTATCCCAGATCCAAACTTGATCGGTGAAGTCGCTGTAAGAATGAGAGAAAGAATATGAGTTAAAAATAAAATCCTAATTTGTGAGAAGGTTTGGGCATTTAGCAGTTAAGAAAAAAAAAACATACAATCTAGCACCGTCTAGCAAGAGACTGGGAGGGATGAAAATGTCATTGAAAAATTCAACGCTGACTGTTTTGATGATGGGCCTTCCGTCAATAGAAAAATTTCAATAATTTTATTCAGGGAGAAACTCAGAACGCACTTCTGATGCCATTCTCAGTACCGCTGGTGATCTTGCCCAGGATAATCTCGCCCTTGAAGGGACGAAAGACAATTAATCGAAATTTAACTGGTTCAAATATCAGTCCAAATAAGTTGAATGTCCAAGACATTGATTCGATTTGCACGCTGTACATCAATGCATACCATTAACATTGACCAGGCCAGTGCCATGACCAATTAAGCCATCAGATGCCTCGAGCAAGTCGTAAAATCCAATGCATAGGCCGACGTTTTGGACGACCTAGGGAGCGGATTAGCATTTGGAATCTCTTAACGAAGAATGGCTGGAATGACACTTAATACCTTGTTTGCATACTTTTCGTTGATATTATCCTCAATCGCAACGGCGCTCAGCTTTGAAAAATCTTCAGGGGAAATTTGGACTAGGTCGGAAATAGTTGTCTAAAAACAACATCTAGTATTAGTAGTCCCACAAATAGAAATATGACAAATAATATCTTATCCATTGTGTCAAATCTCGAACGTACGAGAATAAACATGGTGCTATCAGCACGGAAATATCACCGGATAACGAAAGTTGGGAAATCTATCAAGTGCTCAATCCTCTTCATTTTCCACAGCCTTTTTTTTTCTTTGCAGCAGGAGAGAGGCTTCAGCGGTACAAACGCATGGACGACAATGATCGAAAGGCAACCCAAATCATAAATTTATGATCTGTCAGACAGAAAAGATGAAAACTGACAGAAAACAGAAAAAAGAAAAAGAGAATATCAACTCATCCTCCTCCTCGTCTTGCTGAATTTTGAAGCTCCCGATTTAATTAGCTAGATATTTTTCACGTGGACTGCTAACTAACTATCGGTTTACCTAATCCTACGCACTGGTCGGAGCGGATCAACGTATTGCCCTTGAAACATTGAGAACTTGTTTTAACATCAAATGAGTGAGATGACGACGGATAATAACGACCGCATCTTCACCAGCCGGAATGGGCCTTTGAAAGATGGAGACCTTTCTGCCGCATTTCTGTGCTTAGTTCACTATTGCCAATTCGTCTTATACTATGAGTTCTAGTGGTTTTTCATTTCCACCTCCCCCTCCGCCGCCTCCCCAAACTGGCACACCTGGATTCCCAGCGCCAACACCATACGGCCAAAACCAGAGAGGTCGGGGTACAGGGGGCTATCAGCGAGGCCGCGGGAGGGGCAGTGCGCTTAGGAGTGGCAGAGGCAGCCATTCGGGGGGGTCTAGCCATGGTGCCACTCCTCATAGTATGAACTTTACTACTGGCGGCGGTAGCAGATATGGTGCTCACCCTCACCCTCACGCTTCGAATAACCCTTCTCCTCATTATAACCCCCAAGCGCCTCTGCATTACCCTCCTCCGCAAGGTCAGCCAAATTACTCTGCTGTTGCAGCTTACACACACGCCCCTCCTTCACACCTACCGTCTCCGCACAATGCATATCACCAACCGTTGCCTGCTCCTTACCCGGCCCGTCGTCCTGCGACGCATCCCCTGGGATATAACCAACCTCCTCCGGTTCCACAACATGGTCCGCCACCAAATCACCATCCACGATCTCTTATAATAAGCCCTCCCATGCGCTGGGGTTTTGAAAGTGCCAACCAAAACCCGTTCTACCCTCCTCCAGACCCAAGAACCCCAAACTTCTCTTATCCCGATATGCGCGATTCAAAACCCCACTACTCGCCACGCCAGTCCCATGAGTGCCATGGGCCCCGGCAACCCCAGGAATATAATTTATTTCCCTCAACAAACCGGTTTAGCCGTGGTGACAAATTTGTGAATCGGGGCAGTAAGCGCCCGTACTCCAGTGCATTTGGCACATCGCAAGCGCTTAACTCAAAAACACCCGCCCCACTCCCGGCCCCAAGCTTTGGAAATCCGCTTCCGTCCAAACCTCCACCCTCTGTGGACGCTACCAAGAAACATAAAAAGAAGAAAAGGAAGTATAATCAACTTG
This sequence comes from Paracoccidioides brasiliensis, assembly GCF_000150735.1. Classification (NCBI taxonomy): domain Eukaryota; kingdom Fungi; phylum Ascomycota; class Eurotiomycetes; order Onygenales; family Ajellomycetaceae; genus Paracoccidioides; species Paracoccidioides brasiliensis. Next base: position 227,482 of record NW_011371360.1, read on the forward strand.
GACTCACTCCCAAAACTGAAGAGCACGAATCAAGTGAGGAGGAGGATGACGTTGATGAGGAGGCAAAACTTTCGCAAACTGTCGCCACAGGCGAGCTTAAATTTACTTACAAAGGACAAACATCGTCATTACAATCGCCTAGCGATATTGCGGCCTGGATCGATGAGCGCAAAAAGAGATACCCGACCCGGGCAAGGATAGAGGAGCGTTTGAAGGAAGCAGAAAAGCAAAAGAAAGCTTCAAGGGAAGCTAAAGATGCCAAACGGGCAAGGGAAAATGCGCTGAGGCAGCAGAAAAGTGCGGAGCGGGAAGAAACAAGACGACTTCAAAAGGAAGCTAGATCCAAGAAGGAGAAAGATAAAATGGAAAAGAAGGCTTTAAAGGAAGAACAACTGTCACTTAATCCTGCAGATGCTGCCGCTAAAGCAAAGTTGAAGGCAGAAAAGCTTCGACGGAAGCTCATGAAGGAAGAGAAACGTGTCGCTAGAGCTGAAGCGGATGCGGAGAAGGCGAGACTCTGGGCTGAAGCATCGAAAGCGCAGCAGATTAATGGAGTTCTTGAAGTAGAGCCCAAAACTCATACCGGGCCTTCTTCCGTGATGGAGCTTGCGCCTATACCTGAATACCCTGATACTGCAGCGGAAGAGTCCGAGCCTATCAAAGCAGGAAACAACAATATCGGTGACCACATGGATATCGAGAAGTCTCAGCAAGAATCATCAACAATAACGCCTGGAAAGGAAAATGAGGATTACCCCCAGGCTACCATCACAGACCCCGCTGTAACCAATTTCACCAGTATAGCCACTGAAAACGGTGACATGACCGAGGGATCCTCCGCCACAAACACGAATACCCCTTTAGATGCGATAAGCGATAAGACCATCCCATCTAATCCAGAAGTCAGCGACAATGGGCCCTCATTGTCCTCTTCCTCGGGCGACGAATACGATTCTGACGATGAAAGCTCCTCGAGCGATTCAGAATCATATGATGAAGACAGCGACTCTTCATCCTTGGAGCCCGAGCAAACAACCTCCCGTAGAGAGCATCCTGATCGCGTCCTTCCACTAACCCGGCAGCCAAAGAACCTCTGTCGTCAATTTGCTAAAACAGGCGATTGTCGACGAGGCAATAAGTGTAAATTCCTCCACGAAGTCTCAGATGAAGCCAAAGTTGCATCTAAACCTCCCGCTTCTATCCACGAAAAGACAGGGAGGAAAACGTTGTTCCAGACGGTCAGTTCAATTCGTTCCTTTATATGTGCTAAAAAGCACCTCTCTGTCTGATCAAATTATAACAAATTTAAATAAATTTACTGACAGAATTACATAGCTTGTAAGCCGCGAAAAAGAAGAGGAAGATCGACAAGTAATGCAGGCAATATTTTTGCTCGGGCAGCGTGGTATTTTAGATGAGCCGGTGACTGAGCCCTCGCAAAAAGCTAAAGATGCGCCAACGACTGCATAATTGCAAAGACCAGGGCAGCATTTGCTGGTGAGGTTAACCTAGCTCTCGCATGGTTCCGTGCACGTCCTGATGATCCTTTGAAGTGAGGCAAATGAGGGACAAAAATGGGAAACAGGACTTCTTGCGTTTTTTCATGATGGGTATATCTAAGAAAATTCCTAATCTATGATTCGGATCCCCACTTCTCAAGCATACTTGTATTGTATATCTAGATTCCTTTTCACTTCTCGTCCTAGAGATAGCGACGGCGTATGCCAATTATTTAATAGAGTTTAGGGGGGAAATTACCAATCATTTGAAATTGATCTGAGCGGTGGTGCTGACAGTTTTCTGAGGACTACAGATACTATGAAAACTCTCCGTGATTCACACCTCATGACCTTAAGAATCAAGCCTACTTGAGGATAATGTAAATTGGGTTTGATGACATCCAGGCGCCATCCAACCCCTGAACTACTTAACTACATGACCGTCCCATAAATTCCACAGTCAACCTCAGTTTCCTCTTATCTCTTCTGGGCACTGCTGGTGTGGCCTTTTGCAAACCAACTATTGGTTGAATTTCAGTCAGTGGATTGATTGCTGTCTGTTTAGCCCATTAAGGCGACCACCAAGTTGAAATTATGATGGTTTTCCTTAACTATGCGAACCTTGGGAACTTCGTCGCATTGGGACATCACGGCCTCGATTGGCCAAATCAAGTTGTTCGCTTCCCCTCGAGTGATTCAGTTTCCCAACTGCCAGTATCCCTTGCCCTAGACCTCATTCACGTTTATCTCAAGAATAGCCACAACTATTTTGGAACTCGGGAGCAATGCCTGCCGTCCTTGCGGGCCCGCAACCATCGAATCTGGGATCGCATGATTTGTTCAGCCCTAGGGTAATTGTGGTTGACTGCCCAGTGGAAACGACAGATATGCAGAAAAACTTGAAGAACTCCTTTTCCAAATCCATGTCTAAAATATTAAATACAGCCTTTATGATGCCTAAAGGTTATTTGTTACCTCAAGGTAAAAATAGCTTCAAAAATGTGATCTTTGAATGATTTAAAGTGCGACCAATGCAAGTGCTTAAGAATATAACCATCTTACTCTTGCTCAAATTAATTAAACGCATTAAACCCGAATATGAGAAAAGAAACCCTTCGACCCGAAGAATATATTGTAGACTACAAAAATATAGGCCAACAACAAAAAATTCAGCGACGGTATGCGTGAAATAGAATGTCCACCCCTATCAGCTGTAAAACATGACATCAAGTTATAGAAATAGAATCTGAAAAGAAAAAGAATAGAGAACAGCAATGATAGAAAAGAATGTTCTGAGAAAATCTGCAGAATACTAGACAAACTACTATTGATAACAATGAATCAAGAGAGCAAGAAAAGAGAAGAAGAATTGATAATGTATCTATTGTATCGAGAGAGCTTTCTTCCCGCCCTGACATTTAATTTGCGTGCATCGAATCGAAATCAAATACCGTCTTCATTAAAGTCTTTGGCCACCTAACTTATTAATCCAGAGACTAATTAAATAACTAAACAGTTAGGAGCCAAGCTTCAACATGTTATTAACTGGTAACGTAGGAAATAAAGAGTATAGAGTAGATAGCAATGATGTGGAATTAGCAAACGACATATATATCCAACCTAACCTCCATCTCCTCTAACTAGCTAGTTATGGCCTTTGCCGTCAATCTCTTTTAGATGACTCGTTGCCTGGATTTTATGAATTCCAGCTCGTCATTGGCTGCGTTCAACGGGTCTGCCATCCCCTGACCGAACACTGGAAAAAAATTTGTTAGAAAATTTCCTTAACACTCACCTAAGGTTGCTATTTATTTAGCTCATTATAATGTTGCCAAATAAGCCTTGCTAAAGCTTTTGTAATGATTTTGGAGTGAAGCATTGATACCCCTCTTCAACAAGTGAATAAACGCTGAGAATTCCAGCTGGAGGATGTATGGGGAAAGGTAGGGGACATTGTCTAAAAAGGTATGAAGGCAGGCGATATAAAATGTAGCTAAACCAAAGGATGGGAGGAGGCTTGATCTGAACTTATTCTTTTGAATTTTGGCTCAGACAAACATCTTCGTGTTTCAAGTTGCTTCTGGACGCTGCTTCTTGCGAGAATTTTTTTTTGAAAAGCAGAGGGTTGAAAGATTGTATTTATATTTATATATTTCTGGGCATTCACAGTTTTGCCCATGGGAGCATTCCCTTGCATCACTTGCATGTTACTACTCTAGGAAAAGGGAACTTGTAGGATACTCCCTTTTCATGCAAAAGGAACTCTTTCCGCCGGGAATGTATGCCCAAATATATGCGGGGGTTAACCTGTAACTACAGTTTGCAAGAGACAAGAACATGCCCGTTGACGATGGACATGCCCAGGGCATCTCAGTTCGTAAAAGTCTCGGCCCAAACGATGGAAGTGGAAAGTAGCTTTTTTTTAGAGACTGAAAGCTTAATTCATTGACCATTTTTAAGTTAGAGGGTAACTTGCCGCAGTGAATCCTTCCATAGAAAACAAACACTTTGCGTCGTTATATCAAGCATCAATGGAAGAGAGAACGTGTGGGCGTAACTAACCCGCTTTGCCAAACAGAACATTGTCAAAACAATTGGGAATAAAAGTCCATGATCCCGAGTAAGGCAAGATAGGAAACGGCATGGGCGTATTGGGAGTCTAGGAAATGCGAAAAGGTGGTTGGTTTCACGACACGCAATTCCCAGGTCCGCACTCCGCCTGTTAGAATGGTCTATTAATAACTTCCCTTGAAGGCGTTCGACACCAGTAGTTAATTTCTCGCGTGCATGGAAGGTTACGTTATTGACTCGGCCTCCATGCATTCAAAAATCAACTACGCCATGACAAAATATAAAATGATAAAAATTTATGTAGAATCTCATTCATCTTCTTACTTAACTAATTATTAATTAACCACCATAATTTTTGTAAATAAAAAAATAAAAAATAAAAAATAACAATGAAAATAACAACAAAAATAAAAATAAAAATAAAAATATGAAAATAAATTAAAATATCCTCATTATTGATAACAGTAATAAAGAGATAAAAATTTTATCTTTATCATAAAAAAAATTTAAATCATAGTATATAAGTTAGAAAATTAGAAATGCAGTAATAAATAATTTTAAAATAAAGAAAAGCTAATGTGATGCCAAGACTCTCTAGACTAGCTCCTTGCTCCTCACACTGCTTACCACACTGCTTATCAAAAATCAGTCCTTTAGGATCAGCACTTCATGGGGAATCAGACCATTACATTACTAAATTCCACTTTCATGAAAGGCTAGAGATAAAAACCTATTGCTACTCATTCATGTATATAAACACCCTGAATCCCAAAAGTTCTTGAAGGGATTCAGTGGTTAGCTACTATTCCATCCTATACATACATTTTCATCCATCGCGATCCTCTTCCTTCTGTAACGCTCACCGCGCCTATATACCTACCCTCTTACGATCCTAGTTATAGAGCTTCTCACGCTCCCTTTTGACACTCAGTTCATTCATCCTAAGTGTCCTCATAGTACATAATATAGTGTCATAGTCTTAGACTGCATACACTTATTGAAGGAAAAAAAAAAAAAAATTAATAAAAAAATTTATTAATATTTTAAAATTATAATTCATATTTAATTTATTTTAAAATATATTAAATTTAAATTAAATTTTAAATAAAGTTTATATAAAATAAAATAAGTTATAAAATTTTTATATTATTATAATTATATAATTATTTATTAATAAAAATAATATAATATAATATAATATTATTTTAATTTATATTTATATATTAAATTTATAAAATAATTAAATTTTAATATAATGAAATAAATATTATCATTATTTATTATATTATTAAATAAGATAAATAAATATAATATTTATATCTATTGGTTTAATTTTGTCAGCGGCCAGACTTCCGAGGAGGTTCGCTCGTGACAGTGGCTCCAGTACAGGAAGAATCGCTTAGAGAAAGAAAGAGAAAAGAAGGAAAAACAGCGAACACGTTCAGGAAAGAAAAATATGCATCACTCAGGAGTAGCGCTGGGCCGAATGGGAAAGAAAGTTTCGAAGGCTCAGGGCCTGAGAACGACAAAGGGTTCAACCCGTTACAAATTTTATAAAATTAAATTAATAAAAATAATCTAATTTTATAATTAATGAATAAAATATAAATGATAATATAAAATTAACAGATATTTTTGAATTTTACTTTAAATTTTAATGTTTTATTTTGTACAAATGTCTTCTTTGTTCAGAAGTCAAAGTCTGATTGTTTTGATTCAATTTTAATGTAGATTTTTAAAAAATTAAAAAATTTGAGCTCAGCTAGCTGTCATGATGGGCCTCTCTAATCACGTGCCTCCCATATTAATATATAAATATAGCTTAGATCTCTCGGCTAGTTTGAGGGTAATTAATGGTTAAAAGGTCCCGATCTGAAAATTGTCGAGCTAAATTAAGGTTGAAACACATTCTGAGTTGCGGCTTAAAGTTGAACATGATTTGTAAGTTGAGCCCAACCATTCTAAAACTAACAATCAGTTCTGGTCGTTGCAGTTGAAAGTGGGGTTTAACACAATTGAATGCTGGATTTAAATTTCTGGCGTGGTTTAAAATCATGACACTCTCCCATTAAAATACTGTACACAACTATCCATATCTAACACCTATCTCACTTACAACTCTCATTCTGTTCTTTACGGCAGTGATTGTATCATTTATCCTTTGCTAATCCTAATCCTAAACCCCAACCTCGTGTTGAGAGCGGCGAGGTTGGATAAAGATGTATATAGTAATATGTGTGGTGTTAGTTATGTGCAGAGTAGCAGAGCACTGTGTTTATTTAAAATGAAGGTGACAGTTGATTCATGGTTTTAAAGCAGTGGAGGCCTGCCTCACTTTTAATCAACTCCGGTCACTGGGCCTACATGGATTTAAATCTCTTTCCCTTTTTTTGCCCCCCTTTTCCCCTCCTTTTCTTTTTCTTTGGTTAATTAATTGAACATGATTTAAAAGTTGCGCTCACCTTCATACTTCATGTTCGACTCCTGCTAGTAAATTCGTACGGTTACATGCAGTTATCTGATACCAACGACACTGACAACCAGCCAATCACATCGCGTGGTTGAAGTAAATTTGTGATAATGCACGCCAATTTGCAAACCCTTGGGAGGCCCCTCTGCATGCAACCAAGTGGATGTTTTATTGCGCAGGTGGGCCCAAATAAAAGCATTGTTCCTCTCAGTTTTAACGCAGCCCAATCCGAGCCGTCCATTTGCCCGGATCTGACGTGGCGAATGGTGGATGTGGCGCAGCCAACCTCAGGGTCGTCGTCGTCGCAAGCATAAGCAGCGGTGGCGGGCATCGTCTAATGTGCCGGAAACGCTATTTGTAGCCAGGAGGTGGCTCTGCTTCTTGTGCCAGGTGGTATTGTGGGTTTGTGGGTTTTGTGGGCTTGTGGGCTTGTGAGAGGGGGGGATTGGCTTGTTCCGACCCTGATTCATCGCGTCTATGGAATCATGGGTGGCTTGTTTCGCTCTTGAGGAGAACCTTTTTCCCTACGCTTATCTCTTCTTCATCTTCTGGTCTTCTTCATTTTAATTCTTCCCCCCTCGCTCCATCCTGCCACACTCCCTCACTTTCCTTTCTTCTCTTCTCGCCCTCTTCCCTACGTTCTTACGCTCGTTAGCAAGGCCCCTTCACAGAGCTAAATAACTCGACAAACTAGCATAGAAATAAGATTAAAATTTCCTGCCCTTCATTCAGCCCAGCCCGGAACTTCTATCCCGCAAAATCCATCCTCTCTTGAGATCCCAATAATATACACCATTCACCATGCACTCAATCATCTACTTCTCTATTGGCATCTTTGCTGCTCTTGCCGTGGCTCAGAATAATAATCCTTTCGAAGTCCCCCCAGGTGGTTATGGCTTCGATGGCGGAGACAGAGTCACCGTCAGTTGGAAGCCAACCACCACCGGCCCGGTCAACCTCTTCCTGCAGAGTGGAGATAGTACCAATCCGAGTGATGGTGTTTTACTTGGAAGTAAGTCATTATATTTTCAATTGCATTTTTCGCGTATATTTTTCATTTCCCCAGAGTTCCCCATTCATTCTTTTGCGCAAAACACTCGAAAATGGTTGCAAACCACGACCAGTGGACTGTTACCCTAACTTATAAATCTATCTGCTTAAACCTACCCACTATTCATGTTTATAATCCATCTAACACCACACTCCCTCCAGCCGACCTCCCCAACAATGGCGAGTTTGTTTTCACCTTCCCCTCGGTCAGCCCGACGGACAACTACTTCTTTCGAATCTTCCCCACCGGCGACCCAACAAACAGCAATTTCTCCCCTAGGTTCGTAGTGAATGGTCCCGTAACATCAACCTCAGAGCTCCTCAGTTCCACCACCGATTCTTCATCCCAAGTTTCCAGCACCGACACTAGCACCAGCACCAGCACCAGCACCAGCACCGACACCAGCGCATCCTCCAGCACATCAACGGAGACCATCACCAGCTCATCCACCTTGTCAACGAGTTTCACCTCGACAACATCCACCATTTCATCAACTACTTCTAGCAGCTCTTCTGCTTCCCCGACCCCCATCAGAGCAACCAATACACCAAACCCCAATGCAGCTATGTCCCTTATGCTGCCGGTAAGTTTGCTGTTGGCTATTTTGGGACTGATAGCTTTCCTGTAGAACCATTTTCTTCCAAAAGTTTTTTTTTTTTTTTTAATTTTTTAATTTTTTAAATTTTTCTTCATGTCCTTTGGTAAAATGTATTAAAGATGACTTATTTCCTCTCTTCTTGATCCATTGGTCAGTTTCCCTACTCATGTGTCACGTTGATATGGGTATCGGTAAAAATTTTACCCCTGTCTTTCTATGTTATTGTTATTTCTACTTCCACCCCAATACCCCTCCCAAGATACCTTGTTAGAATATAGGCGATAAAGGACCTCCCCAATATATTTCTTTCACTTGTACATCTTGTACATCTCCAATCACCCTTTCCTTTCCTTTTATTTTTATTTTTATTTTTATCTTTTTATCTTTTTCTCTTTTTTCTATTTAAAATCTTCTTCTGCTGTTTTCTTGCTTGTTCTCACCAACATCCGCCATCCACGAACTAATCACTACAACCACCCGTATTTCCGTACGTATTTGTACCACATCGGGAATCTCGTTGAGGTAGGATGAATTTTTCGATGACATAGGGACGATGGTTTGGGTAAGGGAATGTTTGGAAATTGGGAAGACAAATGAGCGGGATACAAGTGGCTATCCATGTTCCCCGGAAAGATATGTATTATATTACCCTCCAAAGCAACGTTTGAATGTACGTAGGCATATAATGATAATAGATGATGCATTTTCGTTTGAAGTTGGAAAGTCTAGTAGTATTATTCCTTTGTAACCCTGCCTCGCACCTCTACCCTTTCATTAATTAATTTTAAACTTTGTTTTCCTTTCCTTTCTTCCATATTTCTCCATTTCCTCGTCCATCTTAAACTTTTTTGGTAGTCCGAAATTTTGTTACAGTTTTCCCATTCTATGAGATTCATTCTCCCGGTTTTCATATGTGCATAATGTCATCGGTCTTATTTACATGTATGCACTTTTAAATAGTCATTTTCATCTAATGTTCTGTATCTACATCACTTTCCCTATAGATGTCCAAGTTTTCTGATGAGACAGTGGGACTCTCACATTTGGCACACGTTTTGCTTAAAAAAAAAGTTTACAAGATTTTGAACAACTGCCGGCCCTGTTGCTCATCCATGGATCCAAGTTTATTATTTCCACAAAGCAATCATCTTCGGTATTTCATCCATCGTCTTCACATGTGTTCCTCTTGTTGACCCTGTACGGTACACCCCATACCGTGGACCAGTCAGCATGACGGCCTGCTCCAATGCCCCTTCTATACCGACCCTCATGTAGATATAGAGTCCTCGAGACTCCAGTCAGTTTTGGCTGATGGGCAGCCTGCTGGTTGCTTGTTGTCAAAGGAATTCTTGATCGCTGCAATTTATACCTGGTGGGACTGCCACAGACCTTTGGTGTTCATTGACAACATTTGGAACCCTCATTCGTTTCGTTACAAATTTTTTTTTTCTCCTTCTAGGTTGGCGCTTTCTATCGTAATATGTTATCACTCTTAACTTCAGTCAGCGCCTTATCCGGTCTTTTCCTGTTGTTGGGTTCTTTGGAGGCGACTCTGATTTACACCCGTATACCCTTCCACTACAACGGAACGACACCGGCAATAAACGGAATTTGATATAATACTTTGATTATAGCAATAGCCGTGGAGCAAGGGGGAGGTTTGGTACATATGATTTTCAAACAAGACAAACAAAATTAAATCTTTAGACAATATATGATTTTTATTTATATTTTTATTATTTATTTAATTATTTATTTTCTCTCTTTCTCTCCCCCCTGAAAGCCTATTATATCGCTTAACAAATGATGATTAGGGAAAGTCGGGGGATTTTTTTTTTTTTTTTTTTTTTTTTTTTTTGGCACGTATCCGTGGTGCCATTTCCAGTGAATTCATTGTATGACAGAGGAAGGGCAACAATGTAAAGCCCTTCGTACTGACATAGTTCATTCGTAAAAATGAGATGCAGAATCGAACTGCGCCTGGACAACTCCGGCACACCACCATGGAGGGCGCGAATACGCCTTATTGACTGCAACACTAGTATTCCACTGTTACAATAATCTACCAAGCTCACTATGACTTTTCTCTGTGAATGCTCCTAAGGATCTTGACATTGCTAGGTGTGTTGGCATGAACAAAAGGAGCGAGTGGGAGAGCTTTTCTAATACCGAGCGCCATTAGGCTTCTGTATCTTGCTTCAGCGGTACAATCAGCGTCTGCTCGTTGAGAAGGAGTTGGTAACTATCCAATTGCGGGGTTGGCCCAGACATGTTGGATGGGATATTTACTCTGCGACTCCAATTATATCGAGCAAGTGTTGCGTTGCCAAATATCATCCGGTACGTAGATGGAGTTCACTTAACACCGACCAGAAATGCTAACATCACGTATTTTCGTTATGAGCATTTTGGTTGTTGGCTCATTTGTTGCGCAGCGGACTTCCCGGTTAGGCTGTTAAACGTATAGCGACGAAAAAAGAAATTGACGAATGCTTGTTCCGACAACCCTCTTGTTGGTGTTGCGTGGCTGTGTAGCAGAGCCTGGTGTGCCTTAACGTTGTTTCTGTAACGTAGTTATGCCTTGTCCAATACTCTTAGTTACCACATTCCTTGCCAACGACAACAATGACTTGGTCTGCCGTTCTCAACATCTCCAAGTCTACCGGTCTACTTCCAAAACACCCATAGGTACATACAGTGAACTTCCCTTAAGCGAATCGCCAACGCTCCCTTATCTGCAGGTCCACCAATGACTTGCACGGTCTTCAAAAGCCCTTCCCGCTCCAGTATCTTCTCCCAAGCGCGACGCAATCCACACGTCAGAACGGTGAAAATGCTCGTGGTCTGCTAACAGCTGCAGTAAAGGTCACAAATTCCGGATGCACAGTCACGGCAGACGCTACCTGTTTGCAAATCGCGTAAAACTGTTCCTCGTCGGCCCCTCCTCATAGACCAGAGCAGCCTGTCTGAAGGCAGTGAGCGATTAGCCCAATGCACCACTTAAACAGCTCCTCCAAGCTAGCTTCAACTGGAGAACCAGGAAACTCTTTCCAAATGCGTTGTGGACAGGAAATCACTGTAAACTTCCAGCGGATTTAAAAGTGCTGGATTTTGATAGATGGTCGGTGCATGAATATTGTACATCCGCTGCTCGTCCGATCTGGGATGTACGTTTTCTGGCTCTTGATCTCTTTGTTCGTAATTCCACAGTCCCAGATGACACACTCAATGGCCAGAGCAAGTTTCTTTCGTTGAATAGACTACCCCGCTGCTGCTGAAGGGTTGGGGGATCCTCCCGTGGTTGAGCATATATCTCCGTCCACATAAAGATTATTTTGTATATCCGGTTGATTCTCCACCGCATTGATTCCCTAACACAAATACCAGACAAGTAATAGGATTCACCATCTCATATCTGAATATGTATTCTCTCTTAAATACTTAATTTTAATCAGCGGCATCAATTAATCCGTGCACATATATTCCAATGTGAACTAAAACATAAATCGTCAAGGGCCCTAACATACCCATCTACCGTCATGCACGATACGCGGGTATCACATCTTGTCAAGGGTTCCCTGATCTATCAAATTTTATCAACACCCTTCTCACTTCTTCCTCCACTGTCCATCCCCCTTCCTCTTCCCACCTCCAGCCCTAAACACCGCCGCGCGCCTCGTACTCCTCGTCTTCGACTTCCCACCGCGACTCTTCACCCCACGACTCTTCGTCTTAACCTTAAACGCAGGCTTATCCGCAGTGGCTCGATATCCCTCAAAAATAAACGAATTCGATCCACACCCTTCACTTTTCCCATCCCTCTCATCCGACGTGCGTGAATTCTGCACCTTCCACGCCTCGCCCTTCCCCAACAATCCCGTCGCGCACCCCTGGGAACTAGCCTGCTTGTCTCCACCCCGCCGCGGCCCCAAAGCAGTCTTATTAGCATCTTTACTATTCTTAGCATTCCTGCCATTGTTATTCATATTTCCCGCACTACCACCCGCTTTCTTCACAACCCTCTTCGCACGAGTGACGCGCAGCTTCCGTGGGAGCATTGGCGGGAATTTCTGCCCGTCCAACAACAACGCAGCCTCCACGGCATTCTCATCGTGGAATTGGACGTACGCGATGCCCTTCCCAATCCGCGTGGCCGGGTCACGGATGACGCGGACGGATTCCACAGTACCGATGGCCGGATTATTAGTATTAGAAGCATCAGAACCCTTAGATTTAGCAGGTGATTTAGATAATTTCGCAATAGCTGAGCGTGTATGCTCGTTAAAGGTGCGCCAGAGGCCCTCCTCGACGTCTGCAGGTTGTGTATTCTTTTTCTTTGTCTGTTGCTCAACCTTTTCGTCCGTGGGAGTCTCCTCGTCAACGAAGCCGAGGTTTCCGACAAAGATGCACCGCTTGTAATCTATGGGGGACGGGTGGGCGACGCTGTCTACGCGCAGATGTCTGTCCAGGACGAAACTGCCGTTGAGGGCCTTAGGTGCTCGTCGAGCAGCTGCGGTAGTGGTGTAGACTACGTATGCATTTGTGCTGCGGGTGGTGGAATCCATGAGCTCACGCTTGGCATATGCGGCGCGTTTGGGCATTGCGTTGGTGGAGAAGGCGGTGGAGCGAAAGCGGATTGATTCGATTTTGTGAGGGGTGGTCGAGTCGGGGAGGGAAGGGAAGAAGGAGGAGAGGTGTTTGAGGAGGGCCTTTTTTGCGGTTTTGGATTTGATGGCCTCTGTGGAGACGTTGGAGAGAAAGACAGTGCGGGCGGTTTTGTCAAGGACGGCCGAGCCGACGGTGTCCGTGAGGGATTCGTGGACAGGGGGAGGGCTGCTTATGCCATCTGATTCCGACTCAGAATTCTTTTCCTCGTCGCTTTCAGAGGCTGACGGCTCGCTATCATTTTCAACCGCGGTCTCAAATTTTCGCCGTTTCGGTTTTTCAATCCGTCTTTTCTCTTCTTCCTTGGCTTCCTCCTTCACAATGCGTTGCATATATGCGCCCTCTAAATCATCCGCGCCAGCACGTTTTCGTTTCCGACCATTTCTTTGAACTAATTTCGCATTATTGACATCCTCCATCCCCTCATCACCGCTCTCCAGCGAGAATCTCCCTGCCGTTTGGTCCTCCTCATCAGATGAAGTTGCATCTGCAGCATCCTGCTCGAAGTCAGGCTCTTTTCCGCCCTTCTTCCCACATCTCCGGGTGTCTTCTACAGTTGCCGCACGCAGATTAGCGCTAGTGAACTGCGGAGCTGTCACAGGTCCAGCCTACATGTAAATGAATTTGTTAGAGATATCAGCTGCAATCCATTCTATACAAGCAGAGAAGCGGACTCAATGGCAGAAATCAACCATTTTATAGCTGCAGAAACATTAAAAATAAAGAAAAAAGATGCATCAGATCACTCACGCTTTTCTCGAACAGCGAAACGAGCATGGGATCAATGGCTGTCACATTATTCTCACCGTTTAAGAATGGGAGTGTTGGAGCTTTTGATCTATTGGAGAGGAATGTGCTGGTCACATTTTCCCCTGCTATCCCAGCAGCACTTTTGGACTGTGACTTCTGTTTCTTCCCCATTGCTTTTACGGGAGGAAGAGGAATGCGTTATGAATGCGAACCGCTGTCTATGTGGTATGTTGCGGCCAAAGCTTGATGTGGAATATCGCTATGGAACTTTTCTGAAAAACTTCTTGGCGTTGATCTCAAGATGAGTAAGCCGAGGTGGAAGGTCATGTGATATATTATAGAAATGGAGTCGGGTGGCTTTACAGGGAAAGACAGGTACATTCCTGGACTGCATACATTTGGCAGCTCGAAGTTCAATATGGTATATTGCAGAGGGGAGCTGTCGGAAGTTGAAGGGGTTTCGTTTCCCTTTGGAATCGCAATATTACATGTCTATAACTATAAGCTAACTATAGAATTAGTATAGTAGCTGAAACCGTAAGGATTGAGAGTGCTGGGCATCATATCAGTTTGAGCTTCATAAAAACTAGCATCTTCTACACGGAAAATGAAAAAGATGCTCGGTTGACGAAACTGGGTGCCAGGTCTTTAAGGATAAATATAAATGATAACTGAAGAATATATATGGCAATCCCCAGGGTGGTTGAGCTTCACTTGTATGTATGTAGAGAATGGTATGTCGACGAAGCGGGGGAAGAAAGATATAAGCAGCGCAGGATCAGGAAACTGAGGAAGGTGGAGGGCACACACATACAGGAGAAAGGTATTCCTGAATAGCACGCATCGCATAGCCTAATAATATCCAAGATGTCAACGGTCTTGTGCTCTGTACCTCTCCATCTGTTGGACACTTCGGTCACGTGACCTATTTCCCCCCCCTCCCCCCAATATTGTAACTAGTCGTACCATCAGGGCACTGGAGAAAGCCCACCAAGGTAATTAGGTTCTATTACAGTGAACGCTGTGGAGCTCCGACAAGCATATATAAATAACATGCAGATCAAAAATAACTCCTACGTATAGCTATGTTTGTTTCCAGTAGACATGGGGTCTTACTCCTGATACCCAGGAATATTCTCCAGGGTTTCGCAACCGAAGATTGAGGATGCCCATTGGACGGTAGAAAATCCCCAGATCGGGGAAAAGTGCAGAGTCACACGGCCATTATAACGAAATTCCTGTGGGAGATTGGCTATACAGAGACCAAGGCAATGATATATCAGTCGATGCATCGTTCTGCGTATACATTTGCATATGTAGAGGGTACTAACGATAGGCTGGTTACCTAAGGGGGGTCAACTAAGCACTTCAAGCGGAAAAATTTGCATTAGTCATGCTGCGGGCCCGCTTGGCAAAGGCGGTAAGCCAAAGAGCAGCTCTGATTGGCAGGGAGGAAGGAATGGGAACCGCTTGTTGTCAGCATCAAGCAAGCTCCTAGCCAGCCCTAAACAACCAAAGTGGCATGTTTGGCCTGTTTGCATGACGCCAGATGACTTGAAAAAGGTCACTTGAAGAAACGATCGACATTAGTTTTGCGGTGTATTGTAAGTTTTGTAATTCCTGGTACGCACCGCACCCAAGGGCGTGACAATACCGGTCCCTTCCACGTCCCACATTCCAAGATGGCAGAACTGCGGCCAGGACACCACTCCGAAAGAACGACAAGCGTAAAATACAGTTAACGGACAAGAAACAAATCATCATCATACGGCTCCCATACAGCTCCCATACCCGGCCAACGCTTTCCCTCACTGTCTGCAACGGTCTCTCGTCTCTCGCTCTCTCAACCTCTCCAACTTCTCAACCTCCCGCCATCGAATTCACCCTTGAGATACACTCAGCCCCTCTTCATGCCATCCCCCCTACTTTAGCTGTGTCCTGGTGGTATTCACTGCTTCACCAGCCTCTGCGCTTTCACTCTGCTCCACTTTCTTGCCGTCCCAACTCACGCAAACTCACGCACCGCTTCACCTTCCAGGCCTTTGCGAACAGATCTCTCACCCTTCCCTCATTCTCTCCCCTTCTCATCTACCCGTCAAAACGTCGCTGAATAACATCTACTACACTTTCATGCTCAAGTGCGATTCGTTGTGCCTCTCCAGCTTTCGAGTCTTGCTACGATAGTCGCCCGCAAGCCACTGCTGCTCCACCATTGCTGCGCTTCGAGCGCATCCCCCACCTGGTATGTTCAACCACTTTCTGTTGAAATATCACCTACATTCAAAGCGTGGAGGAGATGATAGAGGTAACCGGAGCTTGCTGGAACATACGAAGATTGGCCTGGAGATATTCGGTGGCCGCAGTTCTCACTTCTCCCTTCTGCTCTTCTGCTCCTCGCTTTTAGCATTGAGGTTTTTTGCTGGATAGCAGGGTTTTTTTTAATAAAATTTTTTATTTTTATTTTATTTTTAAATTTTTTTTTTTTAAAAAAAAGAAGAAAAAGAAGAAAAGAAAAGAAAAGAAAAGAAAACTTTTCACATCGCAAACAGCACTCCACAAACCATCCAAACTCCGTCTACAATGGCCACCGTCTTCCGACAGTGGTAGATCTTCATATGATATTTGTATAACTGTGAAATAATTGCTAACCTTATTCTCTGGGGCGCTCTTTTTCACAGCTCTCGGAAAAATACTCCCAATCGACCTCCCACCATAATCGTCTATCGAAACCCCCAATCCGACCTCTTTAGATTTGCTCTTCCCTCCTTCCTTACGTTGATCAACGTGCATTATTATACTTCCAGAAATCCTAGATGGAGTCTACAGAGCCGGCGGAATCGGCTACTCCCCAATCACCACTGGCGTCCATCTCCAACGGCGGTGTCAATGGTCGCGACGTCCATGATTCTGTGGTCGACGATGCCCGGTCTAGTAGCCTGAGTGAACTCGATGACGCCTTAGATCACGACCATTTGGGTAGTGAATCCCCCAAGCTCGAGAAACTGGCTAGCGAAATCGACTCAGAAGCCGAAACAGAGCGCATCGAAGAGTCCCCAAACCGCCCCCGAAACCGTACCAACATTGAATTGAACGCAGGCATCTTCGAAGCTAGTCCCAGCAAACTAGCACAATCAACGACATATGACGAGCTTTCTGATGATGAAGGTGACGAAACTGAAAACTCTCCTAGCAAGCCACGACGAAAAGTTGGCAGCAACGGCATTCCAACTCCAGTCGATGTCGCTACCACTGGATCCGAATTGCTGAGCACTTCCCTAGAAGCAATTAGCAAAAAAAGGAAACGTCGTGCGTTGGATGAGGATACTGGTGCTGAGCAAAGCGAGGAAGAGCCTCTACGCAAGCGTCGTGGCTCCGTTATCGTGGGCCGACCAGACCTGTCTTCGACTCTCGAGGGAGGTGAAACCCTACAGAAAGACAGCGAAACTTCCCCCGATGAGACCCCCGCCGCAGACGAAGCCCAGAGCGTCGATGCGCGAGTTCCGGTTTCCAGAGGTAAACGGGGGAAGAAAGGCAAACGAAAGGGTAAAAATATCAGACAGCTTCAGGAAGAAGGGGAGACGGATAGCGTTCCTCCATCTGGAGGTGGTGAACAAGATGCCAATGGCTTGGCTGATGAGCAGCCTGCAGAAGAGGAAGAACAAGCTGAAGTGGTAGAGGAGGCAGAGGACACGGAAGTCGTTTCCAAAGCAGAAGAAGAGAGTAAGTCTTCTGCTTTCCCATATCTTGCGCCCGATCCTTACCCTTGCTCTCAATGGATCATGCCACTCACAATGACTATAGTTATGAAGAAAACCATTGCCATGGACTTGCTATATTCCCTTGAACGACAATTCGCAACGTTGCGTGATAGGTAAGGTGTCAATCCGCCCTTGACTTGTATTCATGAGCTCTAATGTCTTTGTGTGTAATTCCTTCCAGAATATACGACGAGAGAATAGCGAACCTCAATAACGAGTTATCACAACTCAGTGAAGAAAACACCACCCACCCCGAATACCTACGCCAACTCAGTATCATCGAAAATTATCGAGATGATAAAATCAAATACGAGAGAACACTTTTCAAGTATAGATTGTCTTCACTATTCAACAAAAGCCAGGCGGAGCGCTGCCAAACAAACAGCTCCTATTTCCAACGAGCCCGGGATGTCCGTGAAAAATACCTTGAGGAGGCTTCGGGTCTCCACTACCGCATTCAGCAAGACAGATTCCAAACTGCTGGGACTAGCCCCGATTTCTCTATTCCCTTCCCCATTCGCCGTTCGCAACAAATCTCCCAACAAGCTGCGTATAACAAAGAGGTGTCTATTCTCTCGGGTGTGGCCAAATATGTTGGGTTCCCAGCTGCCCCGATAATCCAGCCCGCACGGCGGAATGAAGCTGATGAAGACTTGGCAAAGATGGGTGTATGTTTCTAAATAATATATTTGAGATGAGACAAATATTTCAGACATGCTGAAAATTTCTCTGCACAGATTGATACTCGTTCTATAAATGCTCGCAGTTTTCCCCGTCCCTCCCGCCCGCGAAGCACATTCACGGCTACGCCATCAGCACAGCCACCACGGCCAGGCGCAGCGGCGGAATTCCTGGAACAGACACCCTGGGCAAACCCACAACATTCCAGCCATGAGCAATACCTTCAGCAGCTCCAGCGGGCTAGGCTAAACGAGCAACACAGGGCAGAGAATCCATACACTACCCCTGTTGCTCAGCAGCGAATTGTAGATCTCAACATGCCCAACGGATCCGCTTCGACAATCCCAGACCACCCCTCCGCACCCAATTCATCAGCCGCAAACACGCCACAGTTCCCTG
This sequence comes from Paracoccidioides brasiliensis, assembly GCF_000150735.1. Classification (NCBI taxonomy): domain Eukaryota; kingdom Fungi; phylum Ascomycota; class Eurotiomycetes; order Onygenales; family Ajellomycetaceae; genus Paracoccidioides; species Paracoccidioides brasiliensis. The sequence continues at coordinate 245,924 of NW_011371360.1, forward strand.
AGCAAGATCGAAATCGACCACAAAATAACAGGAGATACGTCGCGGCCAACGAATCCCCCTTCGGCCGGCCTCCCGAAGCCGATGACGCGGAGCAAAACCAGGGATTACGATCACTAACCTCATCCCCATTAGACGTGCGGAAATCAAGTAATCCATGTCAACCGCAGTCGCGAAATGTCTCCGGCCAACGATCGCCCATCCATCATACATCATCAACAGAGGGGCCTCTGCCGCCGAACTCTATTACCAGGGATATTACTACTGCTAATAATCATACCAACAATAATACCAGCAAGGATGCGCATTCGCCCGCACCGGCTCCAGCGCGACTTGGCCTCTCAGGGCCACCGTCTAGAGGCGAGCCTTCTCCGCAACTGCCAACCGCGAATCAGGAGCTTCTCGGTTCCTCATCAGCAGCTGCTGCGCGGCAGCGGACGTCCCCTTTAAACTCACTGCATCAAACTGCTGCGGGAATCATGGCGGGTGGGTCTGGGAGAAGTCGGATGGGGGCCCGGTGAAAAGCAGTGGGAATAGTGTAAATGGAAAGTTCTAATTTGGCTCCTCTCATTATAATCAGCGAATGAAGCACACACAAAATCCCTTTTGATTGGAAGAGATGCTCTTCTTAATCACCCAAGTAATTATTTCATAAGTCCTTGGTTTATTTATTTATTTATTTATTTATTTATTTATTTATTTATTTATTTAACTTTTTTTTGGGTATCTACCTTGTATTCCATGGAAAGGAAACGGAAGGTGTTTTTGTTATCTCGCTGTTGTTTTTCTTTCCTGGCGTAACTATTGTCTACTTTGCTTTTCTCTCTCTTGTTTTGCATGTCATGGGAATTGGGTTTCGGGGATGAATTTACGATGGAGGATTGGGATCTTGCGGCTTCCTGCTTTTTCTTTTGTTCCCATCTCTTCTTTTCCTTGTTTTGTGAGAAAGCACAGAGCAGCGGGGCTTAAGGATTTGATGTTGATGCATCATTCACTCGTCATTTGTTGCACCTTTTGTCTCTCACCTCCGTTCATATTTATTTATTTATTTATTTATTTATTGTGGGGGGGGATCCTGAAAGTAACCTTTGCTTGTTTAAACACCCCTTTCCCACTCCTCTCCGAGAGATCAGGAGGTTGTTTCTGGTTCCCTCTGTGCCTGCTTACCCTACTATATGCTCATACCCTCCATAATCGTTTGTCGTCTATTCTATCCTTGCGACTCAATTGTTATATTTGTATTTTCATTTACCCTTATATATGTTATTCTTCTTTGCATCTATGCCTTCTCCCGTCCCTTGTTTTATATACCACGACTTATTTTTGTTGTGTTTGTTCTCCATATCAAAACATCTTCATATCTATGGGCAGAATGAAATATATGAAAATTTCTCGACAATGACACAAAGTTTGCCTTGTTCCTCTATCGTAACTATTATCTAGATAACCACCAGTATACTTAGGGATGTGTTGTGTTGGTAGACATCAACCCATGTTGCCGTCGGCTTCAAAAATCAACCCCAGGCGCAAAAAGTTCAGATACCCCAACTCCAAATTTCCCACCTCATCCCACCGCATTCCACTGCATGCAAACCCGCGCCCCCTCCTCTCAGGCAATGAATCCAACCCATAAAACGTCCCACCAACCCAAACCACTGCCTACGCCCTACAGCCGTAGAGTTACTCGTCACGCAATCCGCACAACGAGCAACATCTCGCCGCCGCGGGAAATAACTAATAGAGATCGCAAATATCAAAGCCATACTTGACCTTTCGTACAGTTCGGGCGCGGCTGCTGGTTGACTTGGCACAAATGGGTTTTGCTGCGTTGCATTAAGGAGAGTCTTCATGTTAGCGGTTGGAGATAACTTCTTGGTGATAGTTACAGTTCTGACAGTGATCGACACCATTGCAGATCGGGAAGCCCATTGTTCAGAGTTTCAGAGGATGGATTACCATCCGATTCTAGATTCCAGCATGTAACTAGTTAGTTAATTGACGCTCCATGAGTATGCACGATTTTAGTTAAATAACTAGAGGGAAAGTTAACTATCTTGTCCACTTATAGTAGTTGTGTATTATGGCCTGCTCCCTTGTTAACTTGACAATTTGGCACCCAACCGATCTCAGACGAGTTAAAGAAAGGTCCCAAATCTAATACACCAATTTATAGTTAGTTACACAGCGAGCAACACAAGTCGCTGGTGAGGAGTGTTTGATGCTAGTAGACAATACGAGTTCGACTCAGGCTCATTATCCTCCAAAGGCGCTTCGCTTATGGATAAAATCTAGCCGAGTTGTCGTTGAATGCGGGGTTGTTTAGTTACCTCTCTTATTCTTATATTAGTCGTTCTCGTAGCATGCAAACTCTGCAACAATCAAGCTTGCCATTCTGTCATCTTAGAGACTATAGGTACCTAGCTTGAAAGCTGAAGCCTGCTGGACAGCCCCAGAGATAATTTCTTTTTTTCATTTCCTTGCTTTCTTTATGGCGGTTCTCCACGTTCCCAACGCTTCTGCCCATGTGCTCCCTACCGAACTGGAGACTTAATGCAGAGGTGAGAAAGACAGCAGCAACCCTTAGCCCTCTTTGGTCAGCGCCAGTTTGAACGAATTTGATTTGTTCATGATCTTGAAGAGAGTCATGACTACCAGGGAGGATCTGATTGTTTGAAGGGGCCAATGGTCCTTGCATGCCTTCCACAGGTTCAATGAAACCATTCACCAAGTTGGCAGAACAAGAAATGAAAGGTCCATATCTCTCAGTTTTGATGTGCAGGCTTCAGCGATGGAAGATCGAGCATTATACAATGTATTAGTGAGCGATGGATCATTTGAATGCATTCATTCACTTATTATTCATTACCTGGACAGCGCAGATGGGGCAAGGATTTTGACGAGAATTAGAGAGATGCGAATATATAGGAGGAGACTAAGGTCTCTAGATACACTCGTACTTACAGATCGTGGTGTTCCGCATGTCACATGCAGCGACTTCACAACGCTGAAGGAGATATTCTGGTTGCATACCGCTCTTCTGGTCGTTGAGGATCTGATGAGCTATGCAGTCATGCTATCAAACTAGGCACCCGTTTGCAGTTAAGGATATTGACAGCGGCCCATCTTTGTCCTCGTGCTGACGATAGCCTTTCCTGCAATGGATCCTCAAAGAGATAAGCGGATACATCGACATATAATCGGATGTGTGCTTGGTGCAATGGAGCGTACAAAGTGAGAATTTCTGAAAAGAAAATGGCTCTGCGATGCATCATACCTGGTGTTCTCTCGACAATGGCTATATTCGACGCAGAGAGGTCGCTTGCCGGTTTGGTATGATTTAAGGAATATGTCTTCTGACCAGATCAACATGATCAGTTCTTCCTTATATATTGATGGTAAACCCAGTCACCAGATTCTTAAACAGACAGGTGCTTACATTAATAATCCTAGGAAAGGGGCCGGGGCATATGTACGATGCTTTTATCGTTTTCGAGAAAGGATGTATCATTTGCTTCTTAATTGCTTGCTTGCTACATCTTGGATCTGTACCAACACTAGGAATTGACCCTTTACACTTTTTCACCATTTTATTTTAACTCTCTCTCTCTCTCTTCTTTTTCTTTTTCTTTTTCTTTTTCTTTATTTTCCTTTATTTTTCGTTCAGCATTATTCATCCCTCATATTTTATCACATCCCTCCATCTCGCAATTCGTCTCAACGCATCGCCTGCAAAAACTCCGCCCAGAACCCACGTTCGGATATTTGAGATTGCAGAGCGCGTATCCGAGGCTCCACGTTGCTGAACACTCTGTTCCCCCGATGCCAGGACAGAAATATTGTCCGCATTTGGAGTATGGCTCTGTTCACGGAACATGAATTAGAGAGGCACTGAGACAGCCCAGATTCAATTGGCTTGGACCGATGTTACCCACCTACTTTAAGTGGCATTGCTAGTGCTGTGTAGTTATATGAGAGGATGGCGATGAGGATGTTGTCTAACGAGAGTCTCATGGCGATTATGGGTACAGGTGAGTGACAAACTAGAAGGAGGGAAAGGGGGCGGAGGCGGGGGCGGAGGCGGGGGCGGGGTTTGGAAATTTGGAAGCCGGAAGGGGGATGGGAGGATGTAGTCCTGTAGAAGGTATCCGGTGTATGTTAGCATGAAATCACTAATTTTAGAAAGTTTCTAATACTGACTTATGTTCTAGTTATCTAGTGTTCCAGAACACAGACCAAGGCAAAATTCCACAGCTTTTTCTGATCGTCTGCCCAGAGAAACATCAGCTACTAACTAGACGGTAAACTGTATAACAAATCCTCAGACACGGTAGGTCCTAAAAGGTTGGGAGCTCCTATTTATATGATAATACAAATTTTAGCCGCCAGCTCGAAAATTAAGACATTATGTGCCTATCACAAAATAGTCGAGAATCCAACTGATAGCCCGGCTCTTTTCGGGAAATGACATACATGGGGTAGTAACCCGAAAAACTAGCCGGCAAACTTGCTGGCCTTACTGTATGTACTCTAAATTACGAGCTCTGTAGCCATGCGATGGAATTTGACAACTCATGCGTGCACCTTCTTGGTTCCGGACAGCCAGCTTTGCGGGGTTTGTAACTCACAGCCTTCCCGCAGCGTATGGGTAGGGACTTGGCTTACCGAACATAAGCATTGTACGATACTTCTGTAAAATGGCTACTTGCATGCAGCACCGTGACAACGGACTTCGATCTATACGTTCTGTCTGACGAGCACGGTGATGTTGCCAAATGCACTACATATAACTGGTCATGTATCATTGAATGCATTAAAATGCCCTAGAACCGCAAAGCTGCCCGTAGTGTAAACGAAGTATGACAGACTATATGGTCCTCAACATATCCACTAAACCCAATCCCCCCTATCTAAAAAGAGCCTCGATATATCGATAAGTGGAAATAAGGTTAGGGTTAACTAGATCTTAATCAAACCTTAACTTAAATTCAACAGCCTCAATGACCTAACTTTGATCAGTGACTCCACTTTCAACGAGAGATCCATATGAACTTCCATGAACTGTATCTTGTCGACTAGCTCCAATGATCAAAGTCCAATATTGTCTCAGTTCCCACACCGTCCATCGCTGATGGGACGCCCGACTGTTGTTTTGAACAACATGCAGGTTGTGGAGCACGTTGAGTGCAAGACGTTGAAGAGCGATTGTTGACACAAGGTTGTCACAAGCTATTTAGTAGCCAATGAACCGGATATGTGCGACCATGGTAAGTGCCAGACGTGTCTAGGTGACGCGGGAATCCCATGGTAGTGATATGCAGGGTTCGGTTTTTGGTCAGTCTAGGCTCCCCTCTTAAAAAAAAAAAAAAAAAAAAAAAAAAAAAAAGGTCAACTTCGATTCCATGCAACAAATCCGGTAGAAACCTTCTTGTAATGAGTTGCTGGGATGAGGAATGGCAACGGCATGTACAGACCGAATCAATGTTTGAAAAGGTATCATAAGGAGAAGACACCAATGAATGATTTGGAGGTACTAACATATGAAACTGAGCAGATAACAACTGGCAAACTCGATGTACGGATACCGTTATACGTTCTCCTTAGTAGCTCCAGGGGTGCACACGCATCTCCATTTCAGTCCCAAGGTACACAAGAACATCTGCAATTTTGCATCATTTCCCCCATCCTGTTCATCCCTCAAAGGTAGCTCTTCGTTGGACTGACAGAACCTCATTACAGCTTGTCGTCGCACAGTTGCTCTCAACGCAAGATCTACAGCGGTTCAGATTTAACGACGGATTGGCCCCGTGTTTTTGTTGGCACATGGCAAATCCTGTATCCCATGAGACACACCAAGACTCCGCCAAAGAACTTGGACAGAAAACTCTGTCATCGCAGTCGCGTTTGGCGAGTTGATTATCTGTCGTTCCAGTTCAGTTGAAGCTTGGGCAGGATAGTTGTTGGTGTTTCGGATTGCCGGGAAAGAAGCAGCGTGCATGATTGTTCCATGTATGAATGCCCTTTTACTTACTTGCAAAGTTGAGAGGGGATGCAAGGACCGCTATGAAGCTGCTAAAGAGCACAACATTGATAACCGTGTTCAACAAGATTTCCATGACGACTGGGCAAGGTCGAGTTGTTGCGCAGACCGGTGGATTCGAGGGGATGATATGCAGAGTAATCTATGAGTGTGGGATTGTATCTGTTAGCTTTTGGATGCTTCAGAGAATGGAGGCGGGGTTTTCTCACTCACCAAGCCTTCGTATCAGAGCCACACAGATTGCTGGCCTCTGATGGATTTATGGGACTGAAAGAATTAACTATGAAAGGCGTTTTGAGAAAACGGATCCTCCCATATTTATACTATTTGCACTTTTTGGCTTGTCAGACATAAGAAGTTTGATGTCACCATGGAGTAGGCTACGCTCTTCTACTATCTCGTCACATTTGAGAGAATTCGAGCCACGAGCTATCGATTCCCCACTCCCTACTCATAGTACTTTTGAATAATACTACATAGCAATCAGGCCGTCATTCGTATTTTGCATAACTATATTTCATATACGCAAGTTCAGGAAGTAAAGGTTTCATTTGGTACGCATTTCGCAGTCCATGGGTAGCAGAGAGTGACACGTGGTGAGTTAGAGCACGGAGGAGTGGGAATGTATGGCATAGAGCACAAAGTCCTTCGCGGTTTAAGAATGAATTATTTGAGGAAGCATATGTAAGCCGATGTGGATGATTGGGTAAGGATGAAAATTAAGCATGGACATGTACATATATGAATATGAGAGGAATTTAGAAGAAATATACAAGAAACAGAATATTTATACAATAAATAAGCAACCGTTGGTTAAGACTGAAGGAAGAGCGGAGAAGAGAATACGGAAGCGGACAAAGCATCAATTATTGGGTAGATAGGTATAAGCAAGGAATGGACAAATCCTCCTCTATTCGGTCCAAAGGGAGTTCCGCAAAGACCTTGATACACTTTTCATATCGTCACCCTTATCCGATTGCTATAATCGAGGCCTTTCCCCCAATCACATTCTTAATTCCGAACCCTTTTCTCATAAGTCACAGTATCAACTTCAAAGTTTGGTCCTTTTCCCGCAAATCAGAATCACCACCCTTAACGCCAAGATATCGAAAAGGAGATCGGGGGGATAAGAATTCAGCAGTCCGTAAACTCCGGGTAGGTAAAGATTGGTGTGTAGGGTTGAATGGATGACGGCCTTTGTAATAGATGGAACAAATGCATAAAAATTTATTTCACTGCCGGAGCTGGTTCTGCGTCGACCATCTTCTTCTCTGGGACTATTACGTCGGAGAAATCATCTTGCCCAACAGCATTTATCGTGAAAGCATCTATAGTCCCATAATAATTAGAGAAAGTCAAGATGGTACGGTGGGAGGACGGAGGGGTTGAGCTTACAAACACCAATACAGAAGGCAAAAAGCGCGATTCCAGTAGCAGCGTTTTTAAACAAATACGGTCGACGGGCTCGAAGAAGAGCAGCCCCCGCTCTGTAATCTTTATCGTAGTATGAGGATTTGAAACTATGGAATGGGCAAGGTGTCAGCTATATTGGGAGTTCATGATGGACGAATGACTGCGGTTAAGCTTTGAAAGGTTGAGGTGGGAGGGAAACGCACATCGCCATGACAGCTACGATTGTATTTTTCCAAGGCGGGAGATTGGAATATTGACTTTTATTGTGGATATATGCTCATTCAAATATTGAAAATGCAAATAATGTGCTCCTAGAATCGATTCACTGACATCAAGAGAAAAGCTTGCATCACGTGATAATATAAGCGCCTGAATTCATCTTTGCGCTTAACTTGAGATGAGAAAAGTTTGGTAAAAGATATTGCCATTGGTACCTTGATAAAATAATCGATAAATGTTGATTTATTTTTCTTCTATTAATCCGGATTGTTTTCATTCTCCCTACCGAGGGCTCTTCCCCAAAGTCTCATTAAGTCCAACATATGGTACTTGGTGCGTAGGCGCTTACTGCGGCTAAATTAACAGCTCACACCAATCCTAAACAGGCTAGAGTGTCTGTCGTCTCTGAGCTTCACTTCGCTACTTTTGATCGGAGCCAGCCCAGAGAAGCATCAGATATTGCTCCTTCACACCCATCAGTTTAACAAATAAGACTGCCTAGCTAGCTATTCATTTCCTTTTCTCCATGTAGCATTCATCCATATTTTTTCTTTTTAATTGCCATCCTTTACTCGATGTGAACAGAGAGCCTCCCTGGTCCGCTCCTTCGGCTTGTCCTTCGAATTCCGTCCTTACAGCAAGTCTAATCCGCATCTTCTATCACCCAAGGATCCTACATCTACATCTATAAATATCCCCCCCCCCACCTCCCCCAGATACATCTGGCTAAAGTAATAGTATTAGTCCTCTACGACCAGAATTAGTATTCGACGAGGCCCTCTATCTTACTCCCTGTGATCTGTGCCCTCTGGCAGGCTCCAGAGCTATCATGGCCCTGCCACTCGACAACCTCGTGGAGCAGATGACCCAGCTGGACACTGCGAGGAATGTCGTTCTTGGCGATGCTGCTTTGTATCCGCAAATCGTTCAGGGTATACTTCCAATAATAGGTGCAAAGGCACGGCTGGAACTACGAAGATGGGGTGCCGAATTCCTAGCAGAAACGTTTGCGAGTCCCGCGCTGGCCCAACGACCGAAAGAGAAGTTGAGTACACAGGTGATACAGACCTTGTGGGATCTGTTGAAGAATCCGGATGAGGATGCCAGTGTTGTAAGAGGCATTATTCAAACTGCTGCGAGTATTTACCCGTTGATATTTAGAACTATGTATGTCAAACTCCGGGCTCCCCAACCCCTTTAATCCCTTCACACGCCGGAATTGAGGACATACAGATAATTGCGGGATAACCTAGATGGCCGACATTAGCCATCGAAGCAGTAATCTTGTGTTGATATTGAGTAGAACGGGTTCTGATGTGATCGGTGTTCTCACTAGCGTCGATAACCCCACGGAGGATGCGTTATGGGAGAAAATGACAGCAATCAAGCAAAATATTCTAAAACGATGGGATACTGCTCCCAATAACATCAAGGTTTGCTGTATCAAATTCGTCCAGAAGGTGGTGCAAGTCCAAACAGCAGGTGTCATATCAGATCCAAGGGTATGTATTCACGGATTGATACCGTTGATGTTTGGGAAATACTAAACATATCTACAGCTCCCTGAGAAAAATGAAATCTCTCTATCGCTTGTGCCGAGAAATCACCCTCTCGTACCGCTACCTAATCTCGAAGCTGAGGCATCCGGATTGTTAGATAGACTTCTTAACGTTTTCTATGAAAATTCTAGGTGTGTATATGTATTCGTATCCCTCTGCGTTGGCAGTAAGGCAAAGTATATACATATTATTAACGAACATAGTGATCCTATCTTGGTGAATGCGACTCTAAATTGCCTTCCGGTCCTGATACGCACCCGCCAGTCAATTTCAAATAAGATTGTAAATGCGATTCTTAACTTCAACCCTCTTAAACAAGCAAATGCACCAATGAGTCCCACCATTCGAGTAAATATCAAGTCCGTGGAACGGACCACGAGGGCATTGCTCCTCAATATAATGAAAAGGTGTGTAGTTACTGCTGTGTTAGTTGGCTCCAACGTCTCTGATCGTTGCTTCAGGAACACCAACCATCCTTTGGCTGGGCGTATACAGCAGTATTTAGATCGTTTAGCGCAATCCCGAAATGATATCTTCGACGAAACATCGAAGAAAAGGCCGCTACCAACTGAGCCAACCGATCTTGTCGATAGTGCAAAGCGTGCAAGACTTGGAGTCGATACGCCGCCTCAGCTAAAGATTCCGCCTCTCCCCCCCGGCCCTAATAGTTTCTCACAGCTTTTCACATTGACAGACGATGCAGGATTGACGTCGTTTGACGTCAAGCAGCTAGCAGCAGACCTAATTGTCAATATCACTATTCCTGTGTTGAGTCGCGTGGATCCTGAGGCGTTGGATCAAGCTGTTGGGGTACGTTACGCCCCCTTACGCTGTCTTGTTTCTTAACCTAAAAGTAAGAATATATTCTTATCTTCACGATACTTAGGCTGTTCGATCTCGATACCTCACATTATCCAAGAAGCAAATTTTCGACCATCAAGCTTCTCAGGCTGCCGCTCAGCCAGCTGCCGAAGAAGATGATGATGATTATGAACCAGAATACCAACCAATGGATATACCTACCGATTCACAGGCATTAGAGGGACCTGACGCGTCTAAAATTGACGAGAATGCACCGGAACTCGTTGCTCTAGGTCCATTTGTACTCCCTCAGCCTCCACCATTATCAGGAGAAGAGGCCACTGAAATTGGCAAGGGCGCAATTGAAAGAGTTTTCGGAATGATTTCCACCTTGGAGCAACCGTCAAAATCATTCAAGGGTTCTCAGAAGCCAGGCTTCGGGAGATTGGCTGCAAGCACATTCGATCGGGACTCTTGGTTAATCTTGCTTACTCGATTGGCAACTCGTGCGTCGGCTGGTTTAGATGTGGACGAAGCAGACAATATTGTTAAAACCGAAAGCGGCCGACAGTCGCACTCGAAGCAGCGCATGAGCATGGCTGATGGCATCAGGGAGATGCTTTACCGATACGTTCTTGAAGATTTCCGGGTTCGAATCAACGTTGCTATTTCTTGGATGAATGAGGAGTGGTATAATGACCGAATACAATTAAAGCACTGTTCATCAGAGAATAATGGTGATATTGATGACACGATAGTCCCGAGGCACTATGAAAAATGGGTCATGAGGCTACTGGAAGGAATACTACCTTATTTAGACGCGAGAGACAAGGTGCTCATTAGATTTTTAAGTGAGATACCCGAACTGAGTCTCGAGCTCGTGAAGAAAACAAAGAGTTTGGCAAATGACCCTGAACGCGTTACTCTATGTGTTCAGGCACTTTAGTAAGCAAATCCTCGCCACATATGAATTATTCAATGCTAATGCAGTGATAGCTACCTCGTCCTCGTACGGCCTCCTGCAAGGGATCTTTGCTTAGATGCTCTCCAAGACCTGTACGGAAAAAGTAAGCACAGTTCCTTGTCAATCCGACTTTCCTTTGTTTTCGTGGGTTTTTAGTCCCATTAAATCGGCATAATGTATCTAATTCCTATTTCCAATCGGATAGTCGAAGAAGCCCGCCCTCTGATTGCAAAACTTCTCCTCAAGTGGCGACCACATGTCATTCCAAAACCAGAGGAGCCTGTATCAAAACCTAAATCCACATCTACAAACTCCACATCCACTGCTCCTCCAGGTGCTGAGCAAAGTGGAAACGTTCCCCTGAATCCATCTAACGGGATAAAATCAGAGCCAGATGCAGGGGGCATTGTCAATATTCAAAACCATGGCATTAAAGCTTTTCCTGAATCGATTTCTAATTCAGCATCGAACGACGCCCATATCCATCAACAACAGTATGTGAAAGGCACCGGCGATTCGGTCACACCGTCAATGACAAGCACTCCCGTCCCTTCTCAAAATGCTTCTGTCGCTGAATGATATGATTGCTCTCCTTTGCGATGGCTTGTTTGTTCCTCTTCTTGTTTAACCACTTGTACTTCCCCCTTTCTTTTTTCGGATATCTTGTTTGAGCAGAGTGGTTGGTTTGTGTATTACTAGTAATAGACCCATGCAGAGGCTTATACAGAGATGGGACCATAGAGCTTTGAATCACTTGCAAGAAAATAACACAATAACCTTATCTGTCGAGCACCTTTGTCAACTCAAACAAGGAGTTATATGAAGGTTGTCCAACTTAGTTGGGGGAGGCTTGTGATGTTAATGGAACCTTTTCTAAAATTTGTTTCACATCGTTTTTCACTCTCCATGGTGCCGATTGTTGTGGTAAGAGAGTTTGAGACATACGGGTTGAAACCATCATTCAAGACTTTTATCTGGAGTGCACAAGAAAACACTACAACTTTCGAATAAAAGCAGGTTGTCGAATTGACTGAAAAAAGTACAGAACAAGTTGGTTCATTGAGTGAGTATATATCGAAGGAACTCGTTAGATTATAAAACACAAAGACTTTAGAGAAACTAGGAAATTATGTAGAGATGTGAACGTTGCTCATGCGGACTTCTTTTCCTGTGCGGATGCTCCCTTCTTCTTCTTCTGAACCCATTCCAGCGTATATTGCGTGCAAAAGATATACGGATCACGTCCAAGCCTCTGCCGCACCTCATAACAGCGCATAAGCACCTTCTCGGCCTCATCGTACTTCTGCTGAATTGCCAGAATGACGCCCAAGTGATCATTCCAATCCAAAAAGTCAGGATCTGGGACTCCCTGGTCATTCACTCTGATATTTATCATCTGAGTCAGCACTTCCTCAGCCCTCTGCCAATTGCCCTGACACTTATAGGCGAGTACGATGTTCATCATACTGCCTAGGGTACTCAGATGTGACGAGTCCAACTCCTGAAATTTCATTCCGACAGTGTCATTGAGGATTGATTCGGATTCCCGATATTTGCCCTGGCCACCCAAAGCCACCCCGAGATTGTTCATGTGGTAGATGGTTATGGGGTGCATGAAGCCCAGCTGCTTCTGCGCATTGCGATATAACGGGGTGATGATGGCTTCGGCTTCCACATAGCGTGAGCACATGTTCATTTCCACCCCCGGATCTCTTATCGTGGTATCCGTCATGTCTTTAGACATTACGTCGCATGTCCAAGGATACCAGTTGATCTGCTGGATGAAATGGTTGTTGATGAATTCCGTGCGAGCCGGTTCTGTCGAGGGAGGAGTTGGGACGCTATCAAATGTAATGAATGTGGATTGAATTGGATGCACCAAGACTATGTCGAATAGGGACACGTCGTATTTTTCGTGCGTGGTGCAAGTTTGCGGGTTTACGATACGCCTGCCACTGTTTGTTTGGGGTGCCGGTGGTGATGGTCTCTCATGAGGTTGTGGTATTGGCCCTGAGGATATCGGTTTCATATCCTGCATATGACACGGAGCGAGCACGTAGGGTTCTGCAACCAGTGAGCTACGATGTTAAGTAATTGCACGAATTGGGATTCCAGAAGAGTGGCAAATAGCACGACAAACGACCCTGCCTGGCTTATAACCATGCCTGGACAAGATAAATGGATAATAACCAGGTATGGCAATATAAATAGACGTAGAACAGAAGATTTCCTGTAGGCTACTCACCAGCGATCGCGCTCATTTTCTTCATAGATAACCCTTTTTTTCAAAAATTTTCTTAAAAACCATAAGATCGTTGTCAATGAGCAAAATGAATGGCTTTGGACGGAACTCAGCAATTATCATTAAAAAGCAGCGTGCCGTCTTCTTCTCTCTTGAAATCTGGATGGATGGTTGTATTGTGATATTATTTTAGGATTCATTTCAGTTTCTGCCGTGTATTCTCACTCGATGTATTTATTTCATCTGCCTCAGAGTTTAAGTTGCATGGAGGCCCTTTATCATCCACCTTGTGGTGGTCTCCGCAACATCCCTGGTCGAGGCCTTATATAGACTTCTCGTATTCCATCTTTAGTTTGTCCCTTGGAATGCTCAAGGGGTGCTGTGCCACTATGTCCACAATCCACGCTATGGGACACAGTCAGCGAATGTTTTGATTGGTCTAGGCTCCTAGGTTGTGCAGATGCTCGTATCGCCGGAAGTAAATGTCCCGTCAGGAGCTGTTGAAAGGAATTCTGGAATGCTCGGCGAGTAGACAGCTGGTGTGGTGGGGAAATAGGCCGCTGCAGGGTCATGGTGTCATAGTCATCACCATCTTGACAATAAACTATCAAATCTCGCCCTTTCTAAGATATTTTCTCTCTCTAGAACTAATTCGACGAACAAGAATGGAGCTGTGGTGAAAAAGTGATAAAAGGACCAATAAACAAGATGGGTGGGTTATGGAAAACTCCATGAAAAAAAACAAGAAAAAGAAAAGAAAAAGAAAAGAATCGTACATGTGCAATGCAGTAAATGGAAGCATTGATCAAGCTTGAAATGGTCAGGGGAAAATACAAGATAGAAGAGAACCCTTTCCAGTCCTGTGTGCCTGTTGTTCAAAGTTAATCTATGATTTCAATCTGGGCCTCATGCTTTTCCTTTAAACCCGGTTGAGATCGTGCCGAAATAAAAGCGAAAATCAGAAAGAAACCCCCTTTTATCTTAGGACTTTTTAAACTTAGAATAATCGAAAAAGCGAGAATAAGAAAATAAAAAATAAAATAAAAATTTAAAAAAAATACATTCTACAAAACGGAAAAAGTTAACTATAAACGACAAAACAGAAGAACAAATTCGACATAAAGAGAAAGAAGGAGGGAGGAACATAACGGTCAAGAATATCTATTCGGTTCTCAGAACCCTTGGCCCCCTATTCTTAAGTGCCTTCTTCTTTTTGCGCCCCTTGTCGAAGGCGACGGCACGGTTATGATCTCGTCCAACGTTATCAAGATCCTTAACCTTATAGATTCTGATAATCCAATTCTTGCTGGTGAATGCTTCCTCGAGTGTAGTTAGTTGGGGACCTTGCGCTGGGAGGCGCACGCCGCGGGTGCGATCGACTGCTTGACCACCTGGGAAAAGAGTGCTGAAGTTGTAGTAGGACATTTTGTACCTAAATATTACGGTTAGTGAGTGGATGTTTAAGCCGAGTATATGCAGCAGTCAATTATCGAGGCAAGGAAGAGGAGAAACACTTACATAAGACTGTTTTGCATGGTTGGCGTGGCTTCACCGTCTACACGGTATTCACCCTGGTCAGTGAAGAAGTCACGTTCCTTGACTTCATCAGGCCAGATTCCTTCAGCTATCCGGACCATCCACAGGAACTTATTGAGATCGTCTCCAGAGTATCCCAGTAATCCGCCAAAGACGACCAAGACATAGTCAACATCATGTTGTCGAAGGATGGGATAAGCGACTTCCTCACGCGAGCTCATTGCTTTGCCGACGGTTGCAATGTGGGTATTATTCCAGGTGTTGTTGTCAACGAGTGTTGGGCGATCAGCCATGCCACCAATTTGATAACCGTAATCCCACCACGCCATAACCTTGGCATTTTCTGGGGTGTTTTCGCGTAGCCAGTAGTAGGCTTCGCGGTAGTCATCAATGATGTGTAGGCTTCCGTCTGGCATTTTGCTTGCTAGGACAACTGACGGAGAGGAGTATGCATTTGACGTTACCCAGGTGCATTGTCCCACAAATAAGAGCAGATAGACAACAATGGAGCCGGATAAAACTAATTTCGAAAGCTTTGAGTAGATCCTGACATCCTCTTTCTGTACAGATCGGAGACCAGCTTGAGATGATTTGTTGTCCTTTGGTTTTGAGGGAGAGATGAGAAGATAGGTATCGAGAATGTAGGACAAAATTATTGCAGATGCAACGCAGACAATGGGAGTCAGAGTAAGCATCAATCGCACCATTACTCCGGCGAAATAGCTGGCGAGGACAGAATAGATAATAACAAAGACGTGCTCGTCTTTTAGTTGGACGAAGCACATGTAAACACCAGCTGGGAAGAGCCAAATTAGCATGCTAAGGTCGAAGAAGAACGCGGGCCAAGCTGTTGGCTGATGCTCGGAAACGGACGCAATGATTGGAATGTGAATTTTAGCATAACCAGTATCCCAAAGCGAGTAGAACCGGCCACTCCAGGGAGCAATAACTCCCGAAACGGTGAGAACAACAAGACCCACGAAAGCGACGCTAAAGATAAGCAATACCAAACCCGTTAGAAGAGTTTGGAAATGTTTCCCTGGTACCTGGGAACGAATGAACTCGACAAAAGCAACGACTTGGATAAGACCAAAGATTCCTGGACGAGGTTAGTTCCCAGTGAAGGATGTTTCAACAAGGTGACGGGAACACACCTAATGCTGACATATGATCACTACTTCGAATAGGAAGGAACCCAACAAATGGAATTTGCATGCTGGCTAATGTTCCCAACGCATACCAGGTGGTATAGCTGATATAAATGCGGGAGCTGTAGCGGCCCATGCATATAAGAACAAAAATGTGCAGGGGAATCAAATTGGTGATGAACACATATCCACCCCAGGCTGAAACCATGTAACCATAAAACAACGCGGTCAGCACACCCCACAAAATCGATCCGTTCTTCACGGCCTTGATCCAGAGGAAGAAGGTGAAAACGAGAAGGAAGATAGCAATAGCTTCGTTATCGTAGCTCCCAGCGACGGACCTGGAGATATAGCCTGGGACAATTCCCATGAAAGCAGCGGCGAGGAGCCCAGCGGATGGTGACGGGGACATTTCACAAGTTAGGAGATACATCGCCACGGCAGTCAAGGCAGAGAATGCAGGGGCAAGAAGCACACAGATGTTTCGGATGTCGACTGGTATGGAAAGCAACCGGAGGATATGGTAGATGACGCCGCTGGTTACCATCAGGCCTGGGTATAAAGTGCCACCAGTGACACGACCCAGAGGGTGCCATGTTCCTAATTACAAGAACATACACAGTTTTAGATTTCTATCATTTCTAACGTATTGATAGCTCTCAGATATAAGGTCCTGGTTGGAGAAGTGCCTTACGATCGTCGAACCAATCCCAAAAGCTGTAGAAGCCATGCTCTACAAGATATTTAGTTGCTCTGAAATTGAACCACGGGTCAACTACAGATCAGGCGTTTTGTCAGCATATGGGGTAGTTTTAATAAAGTTGATTGGAGATCGCAATCGGGGAGAGAGAGTCTAGATGTAGGAGTAGGGAGCTGGGGCGGAGATTAGCGTCAGCGAGAGACCGTACATACACTCGTGTATTATAGACTCGAATCCTGCATTTCACATTCATTAGTATCATTGGTTATTTAATTCCAAGGCCTATATGACAATAACAAGTGGAAAGACTGCTATCTTACTTATTACGCTGAAGAGTCGACTGGCGATGGCGGCGGCGGCTATTAGCACAAGAATGATAACCCGGAGCAGACCTCGAGTAGTTTTTGAGGTGGAACCTTCCAGGAAGCGTTCAATAGTAGGGGTGGCCATACCGGCCTAGATAGCAAGGAGACACAATATTATGGAGAACGGGTACAATGTGTCGTCTTCACTCACTGTAGCAGTAGCAGCAGCAGTTGTTGTTGTTGTTGTCGACGTCGTCGTCGCCGTCGAGTCCTCAGAGTCGATTGGAAGCTCCGCAAGGTGGTCTCTCGGGGCTTGGCATCATGCTTCCGGCTGAGGCTCTGCGGGAACCTTAAGCAGACAGGTGGTCCGCCATTTTTATATAAACCCGTTCCATTAACTTATACGAATCCCATCATCATCTTATGTTTCTGATAGTTCCTCTACACTCGCTACATTCTGCTCCCTTTTTTTTTTTTTTTTTTTTTTTGTGTGGGTGTGTGTGTGTGTGTTTCAACGTTCGATTTCCTGCTGTGGATTTAGAGTGCTTAATTTGCAAGCGTTTCTATTCTCTTTCTCAACTTCTGCCTCTCAAGCTCCATCGCCGACCTTCAGGATGTTCTCCATGGCAGATATGGACTTGATGCTCCTAACAGCTCCCTCAGCAGCTGTCCTTTTGGATAAGCTTATGGAGCTTGAAGGTGAAGTCAGTCTAGCGTGTAGCATTACTCATACAGCTAGCGACGCGGAGCCTCTCCGCATTTACTACTCCTCATACATTTTCGCTCTTCTCCTGGAGGATCAAATGTTCGCTATTCACCCAAAACAAGTCCGCCTTTCTCCCTCGCTCTTGACTAACTGCTCATCTGTAGCTATGAAACACGTATGCTGCTGAGGAGGCTACCTGAGTCTCTTGTCAAAGTGGATCCTATACTGCAGAGCGTCATATCACTTGTGCGAGCAGTTTGGAATAAGAACTACGATAAAATATACTCCCTTCTACGACAGACCCCATGGCCAGAGCCCATGAATAAATCTTTAGTTCAGCAGTATCACCGTACGTATATGGAAGATATCAGCTATTCCACTTTTCCAAATTAACAATTCCACGCAGGCTACTTCCACAATAAAACGTTCGATGAGATTAGTTTTGCCTTCGGATCGATCCGGCCATCAACTGCTGCACACTATCTCGGCCTCGACTCCTTAGGAGACGATACAATGAGTGATTCCCCTGATGGCGCATGCCCCAAACTGGTTGACAGGCTTACAGGGAAAGGTTGGGAATGGAACGCGGAATCAAAGTTATTCATTCCGAAGGTGATAACTGAAATACCGAAAGAGACTGTTTCAAACGATACTATGATAAGCCGATTGGTGGCACAACAGAGGAGCCATGGCGACTAAAATTGGACCCTGTTGGCCGTAAGGCTCATACAACTGCAACGAGAAACGAAATATGAATCTACGACTCACTGTTACGCCGGGTTGATTTATCTGCAACCCCACATCGCAAAATGTATGTTGAGACACAATTTAATGAAACCAATTGCCAAACGGACATGATGCCGAGATGCTTTTTGCCAGGAAGTTAAATGGAACAGATGAAGTTGAGAAATGTAGATTCTCGAAACCAGCCAGAATCTTAAAGATTGCCCTCTAGGATATATGTACACGATGAAAAATGGAACCAATGGTGACTTCTTTTATAACTGTTTCTGTACGCAAGGAAAATGGAACTTTGTTGCACGATAGATAAATAGTACAAAATGGATATTCTCCAACACTGCACTCGGATATGCATAGCGTCCTCATTTGGGTGCAAGGGACCGACCTTTCGAGAGCAGTTTGAGTTTTTTTTTTTTTTTTTTTTTTTTTTTTTTTTTTTTTTGCGCCATCGAGCCCTGCTGAATCAGTAATTCCACCAATCTCTTTGAATGGCCCACACCGATCCATCCTCACAGCCGCTTAAATCGTTTATTTCGCCATTTCGGCAGCTTTCATGTTTATAAAAGCTTCGAGATCGAATCTCTTATCTTCCGGATCCGTTATGACTGAAATAAGGAATTGTAACAATCCATCAGCATTCTTCCACGGAATTATGAGCACTACAGAAGTAAAACGATCATTCCCGACATCCATAACATTCCGTATCGATCGCGTTAAACATACCTCCTTGGCTCGTAGATTTAATTCCTGGAGGTGCGTTCTTCTTCGCGTACTCTGCCTTAGCTTGCTCGATCAATGACTGCTTGCGGCTATATTCTCGATCTATCTGGGCCTGCTTGGCTTGCGATTTAACGGTTGACTGGTGGTAGAAACCGTAGAGAACGCCGGCAAAAAGGGCGGAGTAGCGTAGTACCTGAAGAAAAATAAAACAGAAAACATTTCGTTATCAGTACTCAGGTGGATCTTGACCTTATCGTACGATCCATCGGATAGAGGGATGAGGAAGTTTTCGGGGAAACTGGGCGCTCACGTTGACACCTTGCGAAGTCGCCATGACGGTGTGATATGAAGCCCAACAATAAAGGGGTGTTTAATTAGGACAGGAATGAGAAAGGTAAGTACTGTGACCGCTAGAGCGTCAACCTCTGAAGTGTGCAGGAGAGTTGCGGGCGGTCAATGGCTTCCAGCAAGGGCTGTTGATAGAGATTCAAAACCGTTGTTTGATAGATATTCAAAGCCGGCGTTGGTTGGAGTTGAAGAAGTTCGGGATTTTTCTACCTGTCCGAGCTGCTTATGTAAGGAACAGACCACTCATCCAACCCGCGATATCGAACACAAGTAAATAAAGTAAATAGATATATTCACAACAGCGCGAAGAACTTATGAGTATTAAACCTGGTCACTAACGGTATCAGGGTACAGCTACATCGCAATGCAGCAGCGGAAAGATGAGATTCTGGCCAAGAAGGCTAAGCTTGCAGAGCTCAAGCGTCAGCGGGAATTGCGACAAAAGGAGTTCTCACAGAACAGACAGAGTATTGAAGGATCGGAGGTGACCTCGCTCCTTGAATGTTTCACCTCGTAATATTTTCTCTATACTGACATCAAGTACATATCATAGGTTCTAGCTCCCACTCCCAGCCGCTCAGATAGCAGAGCAGAGCTCGATAGTTTTATTTCACGGCTGGTCGATCGACCTTCATCAGCAGCTTTCAAGGACGGGGTAGAATCGCCCAGGGGTCGAGGAAGTCGTCCCAATTCAGTCCTCAGTGCAAGCCAACTTAGTGGTGAGAATATCGAATCTGCAACGCCTCCATCGAGGCCCGTGCTTCTATCAATTGCAACTCAAACCACTCCATTCCCTTCCGATCTGTCCACCCCAGAACCCGTCCCCCCTAAACCCGAGATCGTCACATACAGCAAAGGTGTACAAACAGATTCATGGACAGAGCCAAGAAGTCAGTCAACAGATAGCCAATCTGATCTAGAGGGTGCTGGTTCTCCAACAACTTCCCGTGCAAGTAAGCGGTTGAGCCGGAGACAACAACCTGAGCGTGACGAGGAGATACGGGAGAGGCTACGGAAAGAGATTGAAGAAGAGATACAATCCACGAAAAAAGCGGTTGAGGATAATGCTGCACCACAATCAGCAGGAATGAGATATCCCTTGCGGACCCTTACAAATGACGAGCTCAATGCTGTTACCTCGTCGAACGATTTCTTAGATTTCGTGGAGAAGTCCAGCAAAGTCATCGAAAGAGCATTGGATGAGGAATATGACGTCCTTACAGATTATGCATTGGGTGGGGTTGGTGCAACCGATGGTGGTGAGAATGAGTATGGTGGTAGTAAACGGAGAGGAATTGAGGAGTTGGTTCAATTCTACGATGAGCGATGGAGCAAGAAACGAGTGATAAGTGATATCAACTTTTCTCCAAAGGTGAGTCTACCTCATATGACATCTCAAGCTGTCTAGATTGACTAGAACTGAAATAACTTCACCTACAGTTCCCAGAATTGGTCCTGGCTTCCTACACGAATAACGTTACCGCTCCGCACGATCCCAATGGTATAGTCCAAGTATGGAATCTCCATCTCCATTCAAGACCAGAATACGTCTTTCATTCCATGTCAGACATCCTAACTGCGAAATTCTCCCCCTTCCACCCAAACCTCATTGTAGGCGGCTCGTACTCCGGTCAAGTCCTATTATGGGACATCAGATCATCTCGCGCAGGAGGCGGCGCCCCCGTCCAAAAAACCCCACTAACAGGATCTGGCCACACCCACCCGGTCTACAACATCTCCATCGTCGGCACCCAAAACGCCCACAACATCATCACCGCTTCGACAGACGGGGTCGTTTGTGCCTGGACCGTCGACATGCTCTCCCAACCCCAAGAATACCTCGAACTCACCACCCCGCCTCCGTCCAAAACAGAAGACCTCGCCCCAACCACTATGACATTTCCCCAATCAGACCCAACCTTCTTCCTCGTCGGCACAGAAGAGGGCGCCATTTACCCCTGTCACCGCTATGACCGTGCAGGCGCCAAAGCAGGAACGGACCACCGTCTCTCATACCGCGGGCATGCCGCCCCGGTCATGTCCACAGCCTTTCACCCAGCATGCGGAGCAGTTGACCTAGGCGACCTAATGCTCAGTTCTAGTCTGGACTGGAGCGTGAAACTCTGGCGCGTACGCCCACCCGCTGTAACCAATACATCAGGGACGTCAGCCACAAGCCCGGCCCAAGTGGTCTCGCCCGTCCTGGACCTGAATCGTGAAGATGTCGTTTACGACGCGCGATGGTCCCCGCATCGACCTGGCGTCTTTGCCCTGGTTGATGGCGCTGGGTTCGTTGAGGTGTGGGACCTGTGCACAGACACGGAGGTGTATGCGGCACGCGAGGCGCCGACGAAGGCACGCAATGCAGTTATTGAGCAGAGTTTGAATAAAGTTGCATGGGAGGAGAGGGATGGCCGTCGCCTGGCGACGGGTGGGCTTGACGGGGTTTTGACGGTGTTTGAGGTTGGGAAGGATTTGAGTGGAGGTCCTGATGAAGTGCCTGTTGAGCAGTGGTCGGGTATGAAGAGGCTCGTGGGGAAGTTGGAGCAGGGGAGGGATTGAACGGAAGGGGATTTTATTTTCTTTCTTTCTTTATATCTTTAAATCTTGGCTTTGTCTCCTCCGTCTAGGGAATCTGATATCTTTTGTTCAACAGACATATAACCTATGTACTTCTTTCCCTGTTATTTCATGTTCGATCTCATTTCTTTATTTCACTTCTCTTCACTACATCAGATCAGGATCACCACAGTTATTCCGGTGTTTTTCTTTTCAGACTCTTGTCAATTTATGTATGCTTTCCTAACGTCAATTTTATTTTTGTTCCAATGGTGTCTCATGCGATCCCCAACCAAGATCTACAAAATACCCAAATCATTTTCATGTTTTTCCCTTTTCAAATAGGATAGCTTAAATTCTAGATATCTATGATCTCATTCCATGATCATAAACATAAACTACGGCATAACGACCTATCCTCCTCAGCCAATTCCTCATTAATACATATATATACTAATATATCTTTATAAAGTCCGGACCCATCTCAAAGCTAATAGAGGACCAAAGGAAATTCGTACAAACTGTTTCCCAGCACCCAGCCTTGATTTTAACTGAATATATATAAACACAAAAGAGATGTTAATAGCCAGGATATTTATTAATAAGTATAACGAAACCCAACCTACGAGCAGGAGATGTTAGCATGATGACCTCGAACAAAGCAGTGGAGAAAAGGAACATACCACCCCCTCAATTATTTTCTCGTTTGCCCTTTGTCGTTGATTCATAACGTAAAAGTACGTTGAGAACAACGAGGACAATTGCAATCATCAGCGCATGGGAGCTAAATAATTTCAACCCTTAGGTTAGTCCGTATTTCCAGATAAACCCAAAAAGGAACATCAAACGCTCATAATTTCCTCAATGAAAATGAATCATAATCGCGAATTCCAAATTTAATTAGATTTTCACTTACACAATAGAACCCAAACCGCCGTCTCATACGTCAGCGCCTCGCTAGATCTCACAATAAAACTGTCCGCAATGCCCCCGAGACCTTTAGAGGCAGTCACTGAAGCCGCAACGGTGGCCCGTTTCCACTGGCCAACGATGTTGTTCGCCAGGTAAGCGTTCAGGGCAGCCCAGTTGGAAACATACGCACCCGTGGAGAGGAATGTGCCTATTGAGCGGACAGTGACTTGCTTGGAAGTTGGGAAGCCAAGTATTAGGAAGCCGGCAATAAAGCTGAGGGAGTTAAAGAAGATGAGGGGTCCGCGGAGGCGCAGTTTGTCCCCCAGTAAGGAGGTGAGGAGGACGGGGATGACGGCGTAGTAGTATGGCTGGATGAGCAGGGCCAGTTAAATGCCAGGCCTCTTTCTGGTTGGGTTGAGTTATAGTGGGTATCACTGTACATATGGCGGAGTTAGGTTGAGCTTAGGTTGGTTAAACTCACAGGTGCAGAAAGTAGAATGGACTTGTTTGCATCAAAGCCCATGCCCGGATGATTGGCAGAAAGTATGATAGGGAGGTTGACACCAGGTTCAAGAGGAAGAAGAGAAAACTGAATCTGTACAGTTTGAAATCGAGAAAATGAGCCTGGATCTTGGACACGGAAAATGGCACCGGGAGTGCGTCTTTTCTGTCTTTCTGGATCCTCCCTGTTACTCTCTCCGCTTCCGACTCAGTAAAGAAGCGGAAGCTTCGGTGCGCATTTTCAGGGAAATCAATCATCCACCAGGATGTGGTGATGCCCACAAAAATGGTAATAAGGCCGTTGACCAGGAACATCCACCGTCACCCCTCAAGCCCAGCTTGGCCATCAAGATGATTTAAGCCGAAAATCATAATGTCCCCAGATGCCAGAACTAGAACCTCTCCAGCCTGCAGAAAAGCAAAACGGAGCTGCTGCTCTTCCCATGTATACCAGCTACTGATCAGATACGTCAGACCCGGACAGACCCCAGACATTGGAAATGCCCAAAAGGATCCGGAGGACAATCATCTGTCTCCAACTTTGTATAAAAGTCGTGCACATAGTAATCAGGCCAAAGAACATAGTGATCAGAGAGAACCATATGCGGGGGCTAATGAAGCGGACTGCGACTGTGGATGGACGCTTGAAAGACAACACTTGAGAGGGTGAAAATAGAGATAGCTACTGAGTACCGAGTTCCCTCCAGCGAGAGATCGGTCGTCATGCTAGTTACCGAGCCTGAGGAAATGATGCCGGAATCTAGCAGGTTGAAACTGCATATGATTCCAGCAATGGTACATAGTCGAATATCTACCTTCAGACGCAGTCTGCGCTCCACTTGCTTCTCTTGAGCTCTGTTTAAAGTTTCATTTTCAGCCTCGACAGTAGAAATACTCTCCCCGACTCCTTGGCCTTTGCCGGGACTTGTACCCAGCGCTCCCAGGGCGAAAAGGGGCATTTTTCAGCCATCTGCAAAATGTGCAAGCGGGAATTGATGCTCTCGAAAAGGCGGAGAAAAAGTGATCGTTAACAGGAACAGGAACATCGTTGTCAATTTATGAAGACCCCAGACAGGCGAATGCGAGTATTTCAATTGCGACCGGCCGGAATGGCCGAGGTTAAACAGAAAGCTGGATAATGAAGATAAGAACAATAAAGAAGAATAAAAAATTAATCACAGTTCTGAGTATTCAGCACCGTCACAACCACTGAGAAGGTTATTCAGACATGGACATGGACATAGATGTGAACATTAAGGCCTGTCTACTCAATCCCCAGAGCTTTTTGAGAAAAAGAAGTTTAGTATTAACTGTCATAGCTCAGTCTAAAGTCAAGATGATAAACAAGAAAAAAAAAGTTTCAATTCATCAACCTAACTAGGTAGCTGTGACAAGAATACTAAAATGATGATTAGAATATGAAATGAATGAGCAACTGGATATAAAGAGGCACTTGAGAATTGAAGAAGAGCAATTTTTTAGAGCAGAGCAAATCAATCTTAATTCATATTACAAGTAGCAGCACTGTAACACTTATCTTCTTAGTTAAATAGAATATATGCAATGATTAAAGATCTACTACTAAGCTTAAATATGAAAAATATAAATCATAATAAGTTTTGCTCTTTGAAAAAAAAAAAAAAATTTAAGTTCATTAATAGATATTACTATTAGTGATCTTTCTAAGAAAGAAGAAAAAACTACATATATTCAAAAGCTACAAAAGTTTAATAAGAATGATTTTTTACTTATATAGTCAGATGATTTAAAAAGTAAACAGGAATATTTAGAAGTTGATATAGAACATATCTTAAATTAATTCAAAGTATAAGTTATATTTCTAGAATTTAAAAAGCGAATATGAGATTTTTAATATTTATAATTTAGACAACTTTTATCATAATTATTTTATAATAATATTAGTTAAGTTTTTAAATAATTTCTATTACAATTATAAAATTATAATTAAAGATAAATTAATAATATATATTATATTTAAATATATTATATTTAAATATATTAATAAATTTTTTACTAAATTATAATATAAATAATTAATATTTTTAGTAGCTATTAAAATATTTAATTTTAATATAACTTGTAAAAATAAAATATTTGAAATTTATATTAAAA
The DNA here is from genome assembly GCF_000150735.1 of Paracoccidioides brasiliensis. Taxonomy (NCBI): domain Eukaryota; kingdom Fungi; phylum Ascomycota; class Eurotiomycetes; order Onygenales; family Ajellomycetaceae; genus Paracoccidioides; species Paracoccidioides brasiliensis. Next base: position 271,465 of record NW_011371360.1, read on the forward strand.
ATATTTAAAAAAAATATATAAGTATATTAAACAATAAAAAGAAATATCATAAGACAATAAATATGTATAAAGCAGAAAAGCAACTGCAGAATTGAACTAATATGTTGAAAATAAGTGAATCCCTTGGTTGAGGCGGGCTGCTGGGTGGCACTTTGGCGTGGGAAATCAAGGGCCGTTGGGTTCGGGTACCTCAAATCTGAAGAGACAATTTAAATTATCGGGTACTCTGTACGTTGTTTGTTGTTTCTGGCCCTGCTGGTTGGTACCTTCGGCACCAGCAGTTAAACTAGCCGTGGAACCTACCCCACATATAAAATTGCCACCATTTCTGGGCTAGATATTCATGTACGGAGTACGGAAGTTATACAACTGCAATAATGCAAGTTTGTTGGAACTAGCCACTCGTTAGCAACCTCCCTCTGGGGGTTTCCTATGTTTGTAAGGACGCGCATTCTCAACACCAGGTTCCTCTGTAGAACCATAACCAGCTCATGTATGTGTAGTCACAAAATTTTTGATGAGCTGTCACATGATGTATAAATCAATGTTCTCAATATATAATATCGTTATATATTCCTTTCGATGAAGGCCGGGGAAGAGGAAATCCAAGCAATACGCGCTGTATTAGTCAGGGGCTATACTTTCGGCAAACTCCACAGCCCCCAAAAGCTTCAAAATCTACAAATTGGGACTTATTTCATTGCCCAGGTATCTAGATACTAAGTGAAAACAACAATATGCCCTCTGTGCAAGCTTCAATAAAGGTCAGCGAGGCCACTTGTAGCTCTATGAAATAGCTTCCGCAGCCTGCTAAAAACCTCCTCCCTTTTGTCGCGTGGTCACCGTCAGCTTTCGAGTGGCTGGACACGAGGACCGGTTATTGTTATTATTGGCTTTAACAAGTCACTCTGACTAGTAAACGCCGCGCCTGACCAGCAAGCCCCCCCCCTTCAGTGACAGTGTGACCGCCTACAGCTCCACGCCGCTCCTGTCGAGTCTTTTTTGCTACCCGCACTGGGTTTGCTTCGCGGTCCGGGCAAATGGAGCTTGGGCTTGGCCTGCTCGTCTCCTCTTCCTTAAATATTATTTATATACTTGCCCCCCCCTCAAGCGGGTTTCAACAATACAATAATATTTAATCGCAAGGGAAAGATCGGAATAATTAGACTTCTCTGTTCTCCTCTGCTTTCTTCATGTAGGTATGGTTCTTTTAATCCATATAATACTTAATACTCTTTGACTGCTCAGTTTTCCTCTTCTGCCTTCGCGACTTTGGAACCGCAAGGGGCTAATTTCCTGAGAAAGCAGAACACACACTCTTGATCAAACCAGCGTTAAATTACCAAATCATCCTTCATTTTGTCTTAGTCATTAAATCATTTAATACCGCCAACCGAACCCTATTATCCGCATCAAGCTTAAAATGGTCGAATACATTCCACCCCCAGATCCTCGAATTCTCATCCCTCCTCTCCTCGCCTGTCTTGCTGCCGCCTGTACCTCCCCCAAACCTCCTCCTGCTTTGCTCTCGTTGCTTTCACCAATTCTTCGCCAACGCGTACAGATCCTGAGCTCTAGTCCACAGCCTTCTTCAGATTCATGGCTACAACTGTTATGTTGGGATTCTAGTAAAGCAGTAGAGGTTCAAAAAATTGTTGATGCCACCACGTTCGAAGTTCACCCTGTTTCTGGAGAGATCGAAATCTCCGATGACGTCCGGATCACGTATAAGCGCCTAGACTCGGAGACCCTTCGATCGAAACTCCTGATCGATGAATACGATCTTATAGTGCTTTACGTATGGTGTTCCGCGGATCAAGAGGGGGACGGACCATGTTGGAAGGTTGCAGAAGTCCTGCCAGGCCATAGTCTATGTGAGGAGGCGGCTACCTGGTCAGAAACAGTCGAAGAGGCAAATGAATACAAACGGCTGAACATGCTGAAGGCAGCGTCGCATGAAAGAGATAAAGTGTATAATGGCGTGTCCAAATCTACCCAACCCCAGCTAGTGGAGCCCGAGGAGGGAGAGGAGGACGATGATGACTACTGGGCGCAATATGACAATACGCCTGGCAGGACACCAGCAAAGCGATCTCCCGCACCAAACCAGGCTCGATATAACGGCATTGGCCCCGAGCACACCGCTTCGAATTCGTACTTTGCCAGATACAACGAAGTACAACCTGCTTTGGACAATGACGACCCTTCTGTCAACCGGAGTGGGATCGGGGAGTCGACCTTGAGCGGCAACGCATTTGGTTCTATCTTTCAACGGCAATCAGAGGAGCTTCTAGCTGAACAACGCAGCGCAGCCCCGCTCTACCAAAACGGCAACCATTCCATGGACTCTCGCCTACCCTTAAACCACCCGAGGCCCTCGTCGGCGTCCTCTGGCGATTCAGAGACTGTCAGCAAGCTCGAGAAGACGGCGGAGTACCAGTCTGTCTCAGAGATGGGAGTGAAGCACCATATCTCGTCGAATATCAAGAGTCTTTTTAGGCTGGCGAGGGCTACAGGGTTGTCGAAGGCGGAATTTGACGCTCTTGTGAGGAGGGAGTTGGACTGTCTTAGTTTGATGGATGATGATGACGCTGATGAAGATGATGATGGCCGAGGCGTTTAGGCATGTATACTCCTGGCAGTTCTGTTATATCTTGAGCATTTTCATGGCGGATAGCATGTTTTTGTTTTATGTGCATTTTTCATATATACTGCCATCTTACAGTGCATGTAATTGGATATCATGGAGATGTATGTATGTATGTATGTATGTATGTATGTATATTTACATGTAGAATACATTATATACACCTCATACATCCATATGCAGCATTGGATACTCAGCATAACCATTCATTACTTCATCTAAGTATTTGGGTTCCCCCCCGAAACATTGCTCTGCTTCCAAGGTTCAGTCCGTGATTTTCGCTAGGCTGCTTCAGGTTACTCCTACCAGTCAAACCCAAACAGCTGGAGCGAAACCACCTAAACATTAATTAGTGTCTAAGGAACCCTTGATATATTTATTTCATTCTCTTATCCAACACAATCACGCCAGAACCTGCCCCTTTGAAACCGAGTAATTTTCCAATCCTCTTCTCGACGCTCTTTTACCATGCCAATTTAATTGATATTTGCCCGTGTTTCGTAAGTCGTCCAATTCATCGTTTTACTCTCGGCTTGTCTACTATCCCCCTCTGTTGCCAGTAAAAGGCTGACGTGTCTGTCTGTTCGTCCAGCTCTATATTCTACTAACCTTCCCCATTGCCCCTCTTCGTTTTCGAACTTGGTCTTTCTGCCGTAACCATGACTTCTGCTCCCCCGAGCCTCCGGCAGCGAGCGGGAAAGAAACCCGCAGGCGTCAAAGAGGAACAGCGAGCAAGCAGCCCGCCGTCCACGAATCCGGCAAAAATGCCCGCTTCTACACCTGCACAATGGCACTACAGAATCGCCATGGTGGTCCTGACGCTGCTGGCATTTTCAACGCGCTTTGCGAACCTAAGCTACCCCAATGAAGTTGTGTTTGATGAGGTACACTTTGGAAAGGTTAGTACTATGCCTGCTTTGAGTCCTTGTGCGATTGCCCCCCTTTTCCCCCAGAACAGTTTTGGATGATCTACCGTTATACTACCGTTGACTTATGCTGCTGCCATTGAATAGTTTGCCTCATACTACCTTCGACGCACCTATTTCTTCGATGTCCACCCGCCATTTGGGAAGCTCCTGTTTGCTCTCATGGGCTGGCTGGTGGGATACGATGGGCATTACCTCTTCGAGAACATTGGAGAGTCGTACATAGAAAATAGGGTCCCGTATGTCGCTCTTCGGGCCATGCCAGCTATTCAAGGCTCTCTAACGATCCCCGTGGTTTTCCTAATCATGTGGGAGTCCGGCTACTCCCTGCCAGCCTGCGTTCTATCTGCAGGGCTGGTCTTGTTCGACAATGCGCATGTTGGGGAGGATAGGCTCATTCTGCTAGATGCGACGCTAGTTCTGACAATGGCACTGAGCATCCTCTGTTACATCAAATTCTACAAATTGAGACATGAGCCATTTGGCCGTAAGTGGTGGAAATGGCTGCTGCTGACCGGAATCTCGTTGAGCTGTGTGATTTCAACTAAATACGTTGGTGCCTTTACCTTTTTGACTGTTGGGGCCGCTGTCTTGATAGATCTGTGGGATTTGCTTGATGTGAACCGCCGTGGAGGTTCTCTGTCTCTGGTCGAATTCACCAAACACTTTGCCGCTCGGACAGCTGCGCTGATCATTTTGCCGTTTTTCTTTTATCTGTTCTGGTTCCAGGTTCACTTTGTGATTCTTAACAGGTCTGGCCCAGGCGATGACTTTATGAGCCCTGAGTTCCAGCAGACTCTCGGCGACAATGTGATGACTTTGAAATCGGTTGGAATTGACTACTATGACCATATCACCCTCCGACACAAGGGTACCAAGACATATCTGCACAGCCATAACGAACATTACCCCCTGCGTTATGAGGACGGTCGCATTTCCAGCCAAGGTCAACAAGTTACTGGTTACCCTTACAATGATACCAATAATCATTGGGAGATCCTTCCTGCAGCTCCATTTGATGCCAACGACCGACTTGGACATCGCGTTAAACATGGTGACATTGTCCAGCTTCATCATCTTCGAACGGATACTATTCTTCTGACTCACGACGTGGCTTCCCCGTATTTCCCGACGAACCAAGAATTCACCACCGTCTCGCGGGAATTGGCGGATGGCGATCGCCACAATGATACCTTGTTTGAGATCAGGATCGAGAAAGCAAAACCTGGCCAGGAATTCAAAACAATGTCTAGTCTTTTCAAACTTGTCCATGTGCCTACGAAAGTTGCCATGTGGACTCATTCCAACCCCTTACCGGAATGGGCTTTCAGGCAGGCCGAAATAAACGGAAACAAAAACATCCAACAGTCAACCAATCTATGGTTTGTCGAGGATATTCCATCGCTAAGCCCGGAAAGCGACAGGCGAAAGCAGGAACCTCGCGTTATCAAACAACTTCCTTTTACCGTAAAGTACCTCGAGCTTCAGAGGGCAATGTTCTTCCACAACAACGCCCTAACTAACAGCCATCCCTATGCCAGCGAGCCGTTCCAATGGCCCTTCCTTCTCCGCGGAGTAAGCTTCTGGACCAAGAACGCTACTCGTGAACAAATATACTTCCTTGGCAATCCCATCGGCTGGTGGTTTGCCAGCAGTCTCCTTGCGGTGTTTGTAGGTATCATTGGTGCCGACCAACTGTCTCTCCGAAGAGGCATTGACGCTCTGGAAGAAAGTAAGAATATCATCATTTTTGCCCGCCTATATTTTAAAGATTGTTGTTCTTTGCTAACACCCTTTTCCTTCCTTATCGTACTAGTCTGGGGACCCGGCACCCGCTCCCGCCTCTACAACAGCACAGGCTTCTTCTTTCTGTGCTGGGCCGCACACTACTTCCCCTTCTACCTCATGGGCCGCCAACGCTTCCTACACCACTACCTACCCGCCCACGTTGCCTCCGCCCTCGTTGCCGGTGCCCTAATCGAATTTGTCTTCAACATCGATCCAGCAACTAACAATGATGACGCCGCGAGCACCAACTCAGCCTCGACCGCGGTGTCAAGCGCCAAAAAGGCCCTGTCAGGTCGACAGGTAAATAGACTCAAGTCACGACTGGGCCGGCAGAGTGTGATGGCTACATGGGCGGCTGTTATTGCTATTATGAGCGCGGTGATCTATGGGTTCTATTTCTTTGCGCCGTTTACGTATGGACGACCAGGTCTGGATGTTGCTGGCATTCAGGCGAGGCAGTGGTTGTCGTATGAGTTGCATTTTGCGAAGTAAAATGGAGTGCATGGTGACCGTTTGGGAGAAGGAAAACACTCTTGGTTTTTATTTTTGGTCTTTTCTTCTTTCTCCCTGGCTGTTCTCCTATGGTAAATTAAGAGGGCCTCTCTCTCTCTCTCTCTCTCTCTCTCTCTCTCTCCCCTCCCCCCCCAATCTCTCTCTCTCTCTCTCTGTGTGTGTGTGTGATACATTTCTTATCTAAAGTAACCTTCACTGTATGTACAATCAAAAGATTTCTGTTCTATTTTAGCCGTTGCTGATCTTGATGTCGGACTGCATATATAATCTCCCTATCTACAAAGCAAAGAAAAGAAACGCCTTTTTACTTAGTATCTATTAATTATTCATTGAAACCACCTACTCCACCTTTCAGTGCAACGCTGAAACATTTGTAAAACTATCGTCCTAAGTTGGTTCAAGCGTTAAACCTTAAAGTTTAATGAGGTGTCCTTTTCCCTTCCAGGAATTAAACGGTAAACCATTTATGGTAAGGCGTCCCTTGTCTCTGTGCCGCGCCAGCATACTGGAAATACCAGCTGCTATTAGCGCGTTAGGTAGAGGATTGTCCCTGTTTCGAGAATAATACTCGAACTGTTTGAAGCATGGATTCCAAGTTAATAAGTATCATTTAGCTGATTCAATCATTTGAATGGAGTTCATTCGATTTGATTCGATTCCAAATTTTGTTCAGATATAGATCGGCGCAGACAAGTCGAGTCCGCACACAGCGTACCAACATCTCCATCCAATTTCAAGCCGTGGACATCTGGTGATATCCTTATTTAGGGGACATGTACTGAGGAGGGGGGTGAGAGACACAATAATGTATGAGTTTTAGGTGACCTCGAAAAACACCAAACCTGTCTTTATATTATTAATATATAAAAGGATCCATGCAAAGATGTAACGGGGATTCAGGAACGGGGTCTCCCAAAAGGGACAAGTCGGTCACGGGAACTGTTGGGGCCGGAAAATTGATACGCCGTAGTTCTTGCAGCTTGGGGCCGAAAGAGGCCGGGATGTGACGCAGCTTGGCGCCAAGGCTATGACATGGGTTTGCTGACTGAGGATTGGGTAAGCAATGAGCAAGCGCAATAATGAAACCCTCGGAAAGCTGGTGGAAGACCGAGATCTTAACCCCGTTCAGCAAGAAAAGTATGGAGTATCCTGTTGGAAATAGGTTTCCAAAAGATGCTTCTAGCACCATTGAGAATTATCAGAAAGCTTCGCGAAGGTTTTCAGAGGGAAACTATATAAACATCGGGGCAGGCCCATGAAGCAACTTCCCTCTCTTCTAATTTTCATCGCAGTAATCGTTCTATTTCTACTTTTTTTGACAACATCAAAAACTTGACCTACAGTCATATTAACCTCTCATTCCTGTCGTCTTCCTTGATGCAAAACAGCACCTCTACTCCTTCCATTCGAAACACCATTCCAGATGCAATATCTTCCATAGAGTCCATCACCCTTCACTCTTTATCCGACATGTCTGTCCCACGCGCCATCCGTATGGCATTTGCTGCCATTGAGCAAGCAGAGGGCGCAGGGGCGCGCGTTCGCAGATCAATCGGCACCGCGAAACTGCGGAATTTTAGTCCCTTCCTCATGCTTGACCACTTCACGATCGGAAAGGGTGCTGGATTCCCCGACCACCCACACCGCGGACAGGAGACAATCACATACCTGCTGTCGGGAGGGGTCGATCATGAAGACTTTGCCGGACACAAGGGCACGATTGGACCGGGTGACCTCCAATTCATGACTGCCGGCCGCGGAATAATGCATGCGGAAATGCCCCACGAGAACCCTGACGGAAGCCCCAACGTCGGCATGCAGCTGTGGGTTGATCTACCCGAGAAGCTGAAGATGTGTGAGCCGCGATACCGCGATCTTCGCGCGTCAGAGATACCAGTGGCAGACGTCGATGAGGGCAAAGTCACGGTTAAGGTTATATCCGGACAATCGCACGGAGTCGATTCGGTGCGCGATCTAGCCTACACTCCCGTTTGGATATTTGACATCACGATTCATCCCGGGGGGAAGGTTTCTCAACCCCTTCCGCAAGGTTGGAATGCATTTGCATACACTTTGGCCGGAACTACGCACTTTGGCACTGCCAGCGAATCTAATACGACTCCGGCTTCTTCACTCGGTGACCGGTCACCCGCCAAAACTGTTGGTCCGTTCCATAATGTTGTGTTCGACAAAGCTGGAGATTTTGTGGATGCATCGAATGCAGTGGAAGCGAAAGAGGACTCGCGGTTTATGCTGATTGCTGGCCAACCTCTTGATCAGAAGGTTGTGCAATATGGACCATTTGTGTTGAATAGCCAGGAGCAGGTATATCAGGCGATGCTGGATTATCAGACTCATGCCAATGGATTTGAGAGAGCGAATGGGTGGGAAAGCGAAATTGGGAAAAGGATGGGCTAGGAGCTCGTTTGAGATTGATTGAAATTGTTTTGTGTTTCGCATTCCATCTCTGTAATACTCAGAGCATATCTGCATCTGTATATATATATATATATATTTATATGCATGTATGTATGTATTTGCCTTAAGCTATTTTTTATTTTTCAGCTGTCAATGATCTAATGAGGTATGAACTGAGATTCTCCCATTCCGCAGAGAATATACCTCAAGTACCTAAATTTCAAAATATAAAGAGGAAAGTTGTTGAATTCAAAAGTCCCAGCGCACTCAGCATTCTATACTCTGTAACCCTGGAAGCTCACGCTAGACCCAAAACGGAACATGATGGAAGATGCCAACCTCCCAACCGCGACCACGCGGCAGCCGAGAACAAACATACCTACAAGAACCGAGGAAACATCAAAACCAAGCCCGATGCGGGGGGAGATGACGAAGATAGATATCTTTCCTGACGAACGTTATGACATCTACGATTATGCGCCACCCGTGAACTCGAGGGACCTCGAATCTCCAAATCAGTCGCAAGCTGTCTTGTTATATAAGTCTATTTTGACGGACCATAGCTTATCGTCTGTCTGCTCATATTTATTGACAACCGGAGGAATTGGCTATAGGACGACAGCGATTCGACATTTCAATTCTATTGAGAACACACGCGCATTCAAAATAAAAAAGTAAAAATAAAAATTAGGGGGAGTAAGCGGAAATTATGCGGGGCCATCCCCTCCTGTCGCTTTCGACCGTCCTGGCACATGCAACGTTGAGCCTGTGTGGACGGAAGCCTTTCAATGTTTATGAAGATGTCCTGGCGTTTCCACAGGTGAGACATGCTCCCGTTCTCTTGGTTGATTCGAAACGAGCAGAAGTTTATATATATATATATATAACATATTGACTAACACACAACGCTTTTGACAATCTAGTTCGAGGTTGTTTTTCCTTACGAATATATCCTTTCTTCAGAGGCTCAAGAACGGTTAGCACCTCAACAATCCCCCAAGTTTAATACTGCCACTTCCTCAATATCCGCCCCATCACCTGCCGACTCCTCCATAGTCTCGGACAGGTCCCGGCATCAGGTACCATTAAGAGATGGGACAAAAGAAGACCAACATGCACCCCCACCAGTCCTTGATGAGAAGGTTGAGAGCTACGAGGAGATGGTTCTGGATGGGATGCGATACGTTTGTACGGTACCTAAAGTGGTGACGATCAACGAGACAAAGGAGGCCGGCACTTCCCCAGCAGAACAGGAGAAGGAACTCGCACGAGCCGCTGATCGCGGGCTGGAATTACTAAGTGAAATGAAGGGGTCGTGCATGTACTACGTTGCGGGGTGGTGGTCATATTCCTTCTGCTACATGGATCAGGTGAGGCAGTTTCATGCTCTCCCGCCGGGGAATGGAGTCCCCGTTTATCCGCCTGCTGAGGATCCCACCACGAATTCCTACGTCCTAGGGAGATTCCGGAGTGAGAAGGGTGGTAACAGTGATCGTGATGCCAAGGGTAGCCAGTCGTCGTCAGGTGACAAGAAGCCTACGACTGAGGTGGCGGAGCTACAGACCAAGGGCGACTCGCGATATCTAGTGCAGCATCTGGAAGATGGCACCGTCTGCGACTTGACTGGCAGGGACCGTAAGATCGAGATCCAGTTCCACTGCCACCCGCAGTCAACGGATCATATTGGCTGGATCAAGGAAGTTTCAACCTGCACATACCTGATGATCATTTATACCCCTCGCCTGTGTAACGATGTCGCATTCCAGCCACCGAGGGAACACGATCCGAATCCGATCGTGTGCAAGGAGATTATTGAATCGGACGGTGTTGATGATTTTGAGGAGACAAAGGCTTTTCAAGAGAGTGAGGAATATCTTATAGAGGTGCAGAAGCGCCTAGGGGATAAATTGCAAGTTGTTGGAGATATACAAGTTGGAGCGATGAAGCTTGTTGGGCGGGAGGGGAAGCGGATTGAGAAGGGTAAAGTTGCGTCTGCCGGGGAGGAGAGAGTTGAAATTGTGGCTAAACGCGAGGCCGGGGAGATTCACAGGCTGTCGAAGGAGGAGCTTAAGAAGTTCAACCTTGACGTGGATAAGATTGAGACGTTGAAGAAGCAGCTGGAAGAACTTGCGGAGGGCAAGAATTGGAAATTGGAGGTTATCGAGGCAAATGGGAGATCGATGCTGCGTGGTGTGATTGAGACTGGGTCTGATGAAAATGAGGAGGCGGCGGAGAAGAAAGGGGCGGGCAAGGAGATGAAGTCAAAGGATGATGCGGAGAAGCGGAATCAAGGCAATGAGGAGGAAGGCAGTGATGAGACGTATAAAGATGAACTGTGATTTAACTCTCTTTTTATTTTATTTTATTTTTATTTTATTTTTTATTTTTTTGGCTTCTTTAATTCCTTCCTGGTTGGGCGTGTGGCATCCGGTGGCCTTTTTATTATTATGATATCTTCACAATATCTATACTTAGATAGATAACTTGCCTTTTCTTTTTCCCTTGACCAAATTCAATTTCACGCAGCGGTCTTTCTTTTTGTGAAATTCTGTAGCTATATCTCAGCCTCGTATATTATTTACCCATGGAAGCAATCCATATGATATTCACTATATATTTCCTATATATTTCATGACCTCACATATATAACTTCTCAGGACGGAGTAATTAAGAACAGGTGTGTTCGAGACGTTTGGATGGGCAGATTAGTCGTATCGTATCGTAAACATGCGTTTCAAGGCACCAAAACCCTGCCCGTATAGTGCGTATCAGATGCGTACACCTTCTACCTTCACCCGCCCTTCCTCAGGGTCCTTTCTTGGCATCGCCAGCCAAACAACCAACCGTCGACTCCAACCTATTCTTACTTCAACCACTTGAGCCATCAACGACGTAACATATATCTTCGCAAGAACTCAGCCTCTACCAGCCTCTACCAGCCTCCCTCTCTTCACCTGAATAATAGCGTCCCGCTTGTCGACTGCTACGTTCCAACCCCTGTCACGTCTGTCTCCCCTTTTAATTTGACAGCTGACGCAGGCGCTGCTATTCAGAACCTCCTCATTCTCTCCACTTTGAATGTTTGCCAAGTTTGGATAACTACTTCGAGAGTGGTGTCTTTTCTCCTTTATTTTAATTTATTTATTTGCTCTATATTTGCTCTTCGGCTTCCTGACGACAACTTTTCCGGCGCTCTGTTGATTATCCCACGTCCTCCCCCCGGCTGTGACGGACCGATTTGGCAACCCTGTTTTCTACGAACCCGCAGATCACCAGACCAAACCCCCTTTAAATCTTCCCCCTTCAACTGCGGCAAAACCAAACAGAATTATTAATTCTTCTGGCCGATTGAACCGGCTGGGTAATTTCAGTTCTTGCACAGCGGAATAGGATTTGCCCGTTGAACCGAACTTGACACTCAGATAAGGATATATCCCTAAGGGATAGGTGATAGTGGAGTTCCAGAAAAGACATCATGGGATTCGTGGGGATCTATACTGCGGTGTATGATTATACACCACAGGCGGAAAATGAACTGGAGATCAACGAAGGGGATTTGTTGTATGTGCTAGACAAGAATTCAGAGGACGATTGGTGGAAGGCGAAGAAGAAGGCGGCGGAGGAAGATGAGGAGGAACCGGTTGGTTTGGTTCCAAACAATTATGTTGAAGAGGTAAATGATGGATTTTCACCCCGTGCTCTATTGGTTTTTGGGGGCCTTCTTGTTTTAAAATGGTTGGGAGTGGGATATTCACCTCTCACCCTACTTAAAACGGATATCCATCAGGATGAGCGATGAGATGAATGTCGAGGATATTAAATGAGCTAACCATGTTATTTACTATAGGCACGGCCGACTCACAAAGCCAAATCCCTTTACGATTATGCACGCCAAACTGATGAGGAGGTATCCTTTGCGGAGGAAGTTGAACTGCTTGTCTACGATGCCTCAGACCCGGACTGGACCCTTGTAGGCATTAACAATGACTTCGGCTTTGCACCGGCCAATTATATTGAGATAACGGAAGATCTTACGGACGACAAAGCCTCTCCTGCTGCTCCCGCTCCTCCTTCACTCCCTGCGCGATCGGCTGACACTGAGTCTGAGGGAGTGCCAACCCCGGGATCCCCTTCCAGCGTCGATGCAGGTCCGGCTGCTGCTATAGCTGGAATCCTCCACAAAGCGCAGCCGTCAATATCTTCTGAGCAACCACATTCCATTAGGCCTTCTCTGGCCGTATCTCACCCTCCGCAACCACACCGTCAGCCAATGTATACCCCAGAAGAATCTGACGGAGAAGATTCTGTCCCACCACCCGCCCTTCCACGACGTCCTCCATCAGGTCAAATATCCACACCCGTGCAGCTTCCTTCTCCACGTGAACTATCTCCACCGCGTCGTTCGCGATATTCTTCGCATATGGAGGATGCATCTCCTGGCATCCAGTCATCCCCGCCCTATAGATCTGGAGAGTTTCATTCTGATCATCAGTCTGTGGTTTCTCCATCTGGGTACCGTCTATATAACATTAGTGAAATGGTTTCCGTAATGGGAAAACGGAAGAAGATGCCCACAACGCTGGGAATAAATATCAATACCGGAACCATTTTTATATCTCCGGAGAAATCGGTAGATGGACCCCATCAGGAGTGGACTGCTGATAAGTTAACACATTATTCTATCGAAGGAAAACACGTATTTATGGACCTTATCCGGCCTAGCAAGAGCGTTGATTTCCATGCCGGGGCGAAGGATACAGCGATCGAAATTGTTTCCGCGCTAGGTGAAATAGCAGGGGGATACAAAGCCGAAGGCCTAAGAGAAGTAATTGCGGCCGGTGTTGGAGGTGCTCGGAAAAAGGGTCAGGTATTATATGATTTTATGGCTCAGGGAGATGATGAAGTCACCGTTGCTGTGGGCGATGAAGTTATCATACTGGATGACACCAAATCAGACGAGTGGTGGATGGTTAGGCGCTTGAAAAACGGCAAAGAAGGGGTCGTTCCCAGCAGCTACGTTGAGCTCACCGGAACGATGACGGCAGATGAACCGAGCAGGAAAGGCACTAACGCAGGACTTTCCTCTATTGAGCAGAACCGACTTGAGGAATCACGGCTGACGATGGAATCGGCACGGAAGTCAAAGAGTCATATTTCTAGTGACTCGCGCAGCGGAGAGGTAGGCCCAGGCATCGAACTTCCGGAGAGAGGTAGTAGTTTGTTTCCCAGAGAAAGCAATAATGACAATAGTTCACAGCGGCAGAAACGTGATAGCAAGTTGAAACCAAGTAAGTCATTTTTCGCTTTCCTCCACGCATCGTTCTTTACCTTCTGCTTAGAATGATGCTCATAATGTAAGGCAATATTTTAGAACCTGATCCCACGAAAACGCGGAAGTGGACTGATAGATCTGGTGCTTTCACTGTCGTTGCGGAATTTATCGGTCTTGCGGATGGTAAAATCCACCTTCATAAGCAGAATGGCGTGAAAATCGCCGTCCCGGTATCGAAGATGTCTGTCGAAGACATTGAATACGTGGAGAGAGCCACTGGCCAATCGCTTGACGAGGACAAGCCGCTTTCCGACATTCGACGACGAAGCCGCCTTCGCGACACCGGAAAAGTTGGTGCAAGTGTAAAGCCATCCGATTATGACTGGTTTGACTTTTTCTTGAAGGCTGGAGTCGGGCCCCATCAATGCGAACGTTATGCACAGAATTTCACCAAAGATTCTATGGACGAGAGTATATTACCTGATATTACGATGGAGACACTGAGAACCCTAGGTTTGAAGGAGGGTGATATTTTGCGAGTCATGAAATATCTTGACAACCTTTTTAATCGGGCTGGCAAATCCAAAGTGGTCAGTTTCGGAGGAGAAGAGGTCATAGGCAACGGCGAGGAAGGGGCGGGCGGGCTCTTTTCCGGTCCCAGGGGAACTCTCCGGAATAATACTCGCAAGGGACGGCCTGCTCCACCTGTCCAGACTAGCGATGTTGTGGATCCCAAGGCATTCGAAGCTAAAAGTGACGTTGGAAAAGATGGATTGCCTGCAAGAGGCTCCCAGGCTACCAGTCCGTCGGCGGATAAGGGTATCCAAGGATTTGAAGACAGTGCATGGGAGATTAAACATCCCAAACAGCCCTCTACCTCTGCTGCACCAACAACTACCCCGGCTACTACTGCTCCCACAACGGCAACTCCTGCAATACAACCTCAACCAGCACCTCCTGTAGGGGCAATGGCAGACTTATCTCTTCTCTCTACTCCCCTACAACCAACAAAGGCAAATCCACCCCCACCCCCTCAACCACAACCTTCTCAGCTTCCGATTACCCCACCCCCTCCTCAAATTCAACAGCCACAGCAGCCACAGCAAACTGGTGCAAACCCGACTTTCTTTGCTCAGCTACCCGTGCCACAGCAGCAACAAGCCCAAATTACCGGCTATGTTCCACAGCAACAGCCAATGCCCCCAAGGCAACGGCCACAACCGCCAGCCATGGCAAATCAAGGATCATCCCTTCTTCCTCCCCCGCCAGACCGGCCCCTCTCAGCACCTCAACGCCTGCCACCAAACAGCGCTTTTGGCCCACCTCCTTTGCAGCCCCAGCTGACGGGAGTTCCAGCATCTGGTCCGAGCATTGCTCCTCCTGGTTATAGCCTTGCAGAACTTAATCAGCAACGGTTCCAAGCTCAATTCAGCCAGCAACAGCAATTACAACCCCAACAAACTGGCATCGGGCCGTTCGGAAATCAAATGCCCTCTCAACAGATCGGGCTAATGCCACCTCAACAACAACAACAACAGCAGCAGCAGCAGCAGCAGCAATTTGGCTTCCAATCTCCTCAACCGTTTATGAACAGACCCCAGCAACAAGGATTCCAGTCGCAACTTGCGCCCCAGCAAACTGGATTGGCAGGTTTTCAACAGCAGCCACCACAACAGCTTCCTCTGCAGACTGGGATCAATGCCACTCTCCCCCCGCCAATACAGCCACAGCGTACTGGCGTGAACGGGTATGGTAGCAATACCAATTTTACTCCTTCACCGCCCTCCATTCCTCCCTTCCCGCAACAGCCCACTATTACACCGCTGCAACCGCAAAAGACTGGACCGCCACCCCCTGTTCGTTTCGGCGTGCAAAAGGATGCGAAGAAGCTGACGCCACAGCCGACAGGGCTCAAGGCGAATCTCTCGCAAGCTAGTAAGTTGATATCAGATTTTCATTTGTTGTGTCGTATCCATAAGATATATGGTATGATTCATTATGATTTGGTTTTTGCTAATTTGCAAAATTTTTGTTTTCTTTTTCTAGCGCCGTCCAATCCGTTTGGATTTTAACTCCAGAGTCCAGGGCCTCCAATATATATAATGCTATGTTTGTGTTTTCAAAATCTTCACTTCTGTCTGGCCGATGGAGGATAATCACTAGCGTCTGTTCACTGTTCCATTCATTCAATATCCACCGTTAACCATCATTCCTTATGAACCAAATTTGTTTGCTAGTTAAACTGGTCTCCTGTTTCTTTTTGCGCTCCACTTTTCATATATATACCGTACTCTTCTTCGCATAATTCTTAGAAGATAACTTAATTAGGTTGACATATGCTTTTCGCATTGGAATGCCTTGTTTTCCCTCTTTCCCTTTCCCCGCCCCCCTCCTTTTGTTCTTCTGTTTCTTTGGCCTGCATCATCATCATTGGTACATTATTTATACTTAGCTCTCGCGTTGTTTGTAAGTCTCCTGGTTCCGTGCATGCCTCCTCATGTGCGTTTCCGCTCTTTTATCTTCTCGTGTCATCTACGTTTAACCTATTTTAGCTTTTTGAGTGTTTTTCTCTTTGTATTCCCCCTTATATAATTTTTCTTTCTTTCTTTCTTTCTTTCTTTTTTTTTTTTTTTTTTTTTTGGAATACAGATGAAGCGCAGCTAGATATGTAGTTTTGAAGTTGAGAGACTTTTGTTAATCTCTTTTACAGATTCTCCTTTTTAGTTTTCTCGCAGTGGAGTCACTTACTTTTTGGGTTAGTGATTCGTTTCAACTTGTCTGGCTGGCTACAATACCTTTCTTTTTGTCCTGCACAGTTTCGCCTGCGGGATATATAAATTATGTCTGTTTTATACTATTTCCTGCACCATCCAAGTTTCTTATTTCGTTTCACTTCTTGTGGTATACGTCGCTCCAATTATCTGTAAATGGCGACGTCTACTTTCCAACAGATTGTTTTCAAATCTATGAGATTTGGCCAGCAGCCAAATGTATATTCTGAAGTGATGTAAGATACCTCCATCTCACTAATTATGGTTAGTTTAAGAATGTTTGAGGCATTAGCTTTTTATTTTCGCGCCTTAAGCATATGAAATGGGGGGCTCATAACGAGTTCTGCACTTGAGGCTATCGAAATGACCTGGCTACCTTTCGATTGGCAGCTATTGGGTCTAGATTCGCAAAAACTGATCACATCTTTTTGACTTCTCAGAAATGGCCGATGGGTGCCGTACGGGCATAGAAGAGCATCGTCCTGGGGGGCCCTGCTTCTTGCTCTCAAGAATAACGATAACGCCTCCTTCGACTCATTTCTTCAAAAACGAGGCGGACAATCAAATCCAGAACCGCTCCCAAAACATCTACTCTACCTAATCTTCCGCGTTTTTTATTTGCTTTGCTTTTGCGTTTCCTTAAGCGTTAACTACGCACTGGCTTTCGACCTTACGGAAAATCTGATTCTGCGGACCACAGGTGGAAATGGCAACATTTTGGCATGTGAAAATTAAATGGAATGAATTGAGATAATGCCACCTAGATAAAGTAACGTGAACCGAGCATATTCGATATAAATGAAGTGAGAATAAGGGGAAAGCGGATCAAAAAACGAATGGGAAACAGACCCAGCAGAAGAAGGTTTAATATTGTAGGAATGAATGGCGACGCCGATGATGATAAATGTATCAAAAGCTGGAGCCATGACAAAGGAGGGGTGAGAACCGAACATGCCCAACGATGCTAATAAAATTGAGGGATGAGATGAGTAGGAGAGGCAAGTAATATGGTAGGTACGGGGATAGGAAATTCGTAACACTGGTAGATAAGCGACGTAAGCAGCAAAATTGGTCAAAATATATAGATGAAAATGCCGCACATGAATAAGCGAGTTCCAAGAACTCCACCAGCCCCCCTCTAGATAACGATTATTCCCGCAAAAAAACAGAAATTCAAAGGAAACTAAAAAGTTAAGAGTGAAAATCCACAATGCGCACACAAACCCAGATACTCGCTGAGCCAGAAGTTAAGAGTGACAAAGTCATGAAATTTTAATCGACCATCCTGTACACCAAATCTGACGCCAACTCTCCCAGCGAATCCAGCAAATCCCTAAAGCCCAAATGCGATGTATCCACCGATTCCATACCAGTCAACGAAGGCGCCACCGGCTCGTAGCTCACCAGTTCCCGCACTTTACATGCAGCATAATGCGTGACCAGTTTTCGCAGCTCATTCTGCCTGTGTGCTGTCGGATTCGGGCCCGTCAGCGTGAAGACGGGGTCATCACGTGTTGTCCTGGTAAAAGCGAAGTGCAATAGCTGGATGACTGCTGCAGCACTAGAAGGGCCTAGATTGTCCGTCGTTGCGGAGAGCGGGAAGGATATTAGGTCGCGATGCAGTTTCTGAAGGGTAAGTTGGGCGAGGGTTGGGATTTGGAAGCGGGTAGCGAAGACATATATCTTGGCGTGGAAAAGGAGGTAGGGGATGGGTTCAGTGCCAGAAACGGCTATGCCGTAGCCTGGTGTGTTGCGGGAGAGAGGGGAGGGAAGGGCCATGCCACCGGACGCAGATTGGTGGTGGATGTATTGTAGGGAGGCGAATTTCGCCCCAGAGACCCAGGCCGTGGGATTTAGGGGAAATGAAGGATCTTTGGGAGGCAGAGTCGAGTTTGGGCATTTCAGGCTTAGGGGTCGCTTCGAAGTTGAACCAGTCGGGCGCGGCAGAGACGGCTTCTGAGGGGGGTATACAAGGATTTGGCGCTGCTGTATCGTCAAGATTGGTGGGATCTACTGCTCTTGCTGCTGCTGCTGCTGCTGCTGCTGCTGGTGGTGTTTGTTGTGCTAATTCTGCAATTGGTGGAGGTGTTCTTGGTGGGGTCAGATTTGCTGCTGGAACTTCGTCGAGACCCTGAGCACCCTTTGCAGCCCCTCCTTTCTGCTTCTTCTTCCCTCCTTTCACCCTTTTGCCTTTGCTAGACTCTTGATTTACATCATCATCTTGTTCTTCCTCCACCTTTTCCTCTCCTCCTTCTGCTGCCCCTTCACGTTCCTCACCTCCGTCTCCTGCAGTTATCTGCAGCTCCTCACCCGGCTGCGGAGTGGCTGGCGGAGAGGGCGCAGGGGGACGAGTAGGGGTAGCTAATGGTGAAGCCAACCCTGCAGCCCCTTCGCTTCCCCCACGTCCAATCAAAGTTGCTTTGGGATTTGGAACAGTGTAGTCACCGGTGTACGCATACTCGCAGAACCCGACGAAGGTCTCGACATCTTCCTCCTCCAGGACCGCGATGCGATGTCGTGACTCGCGCGTGTGACCATTGTTCATCAATTCATCGAGCCGCTGAGAGACATGTTTGGCAAGACCAGACTGGATGGTAAGTTTTGTGTGTTCCGGCCCAACGAGGAACGTGAAGGAGGGCGAAAGAACAATGCTGTTGTGTCCAATAATGGAGAAAAGTGATGGGTCAGCGGGAAGTCTGTCATTGCAGTGTGGATCGTCTTGTTAAAACCCGCTTGAGCGCGTGTAGCTGAGACATAAATGACACTGAGAAGTGCGTATAAATGGATTCGAAGGGGTGCCAGAAGCCTCCATCTGCAGTGTGCATGTGTACTACACATACATGTCTTCAACGTACCTATGGAAATCCGGAACAGGAACTGCTGCCATCCCGATCTTAAATGCAACAAATAAATGTAAAATAAGAATCAAAACCGATATTCCTGTTCATAAAATACAAAACTTCCTTATTTTCCCGCTATCAGGGAAGGGAAGGAAGAAAATAAATTTTTTTTTTTTTTTTAAAAAAAAAAATCAATCTAAAACAACTTCTACAAAGATAGAATGAGCAAGGGTTTGAGAACCATAAGCTGCCTTTGTTGTCAATAAACAATATATCACAACGAGGACAAGTTGCCTCTTCTTTGGCTAGCGCAACGACGTTTTTCATAAAGGAACAGCATGCGTGATGGTTGTTATGCCCAGCTAGACTATTTATTTGGTAGCTGGCTTACACGGGCGCTCCAAACTGTAGGATATGCAAACATCGTGTGCCCGAGACAACGGTTACCTGCATCCACTCTTGGTGCATCCGGAGAGGGCAGTTGATACAAGAGCGGGACCGGCTCGGAAGCAGGGCAACCAGTTAACTCGCTGTCGTGGCAGAACATAAACTGACCTCAGCTACGATGGGCACTCAATGGCGCTGGACCCCTGATAAAAACTTGGGTAGAAATGAATGAGTGCAGGTGAGTGAGGCCATCTTGAGCGGTCAAGGCGGGACAGGAGAGTCAGTCACTCCGCTGAGAGACTGGATTCAGAATATCTGCAATCAGTGAAAAAAAAAAAAAAAAAAAGAGGGCTGGAGACTGTGTTCCAAGGACCATTTGGAGTCCCTGTTCTTCGGGGCACAACCTTGTGCAGAGAGGTGCAACGGACTGCTCGACGTCATCAATAATCAACCAACCAGTCTGGGATGGCCTTGGAAGAACGCTAACCACGCCCTACCGATGCCATTCGAATGACGGCTACGTGGTATTTCCAGGAGCAAGAAGGAGATGCAGCGGAACGCGGCCTTAAAAACTCTGGCTGCAGCGGCTAGTTAACATGCGAGCGAGTTGCTGATGCTGAGGGGGGTTGAGATGTTTCGTGTCGGCTAACACCACTAGTTACAGGTCACGTGCTACACAGTATTTTCACCGCCAGTTACTCAGTTTTGGAGTATTTATTTCTCTGCTACTGTCCTCTATTGCGTGTGGCTCATCAAAGGTATTTCCAGCATATGAAACTATCATCTCTGGTGTCGCCCTCCGGCGGGGGTGTTCTATGTTCGTATTGGAAGGAAAAAGCGAGCCCAGTCTATAACTACGGGGGTACGCAGAACAACGCGCGAGGGCGTGCTCGCCTCCGCCCCCCTACATTGGTGTTATCTAGACGAGTACCTGGGCAAAAAGGGCGGCAGCCTATACTCAACTACTTGGACAAAAGGACGGGGGGCAAAATGGGCAGCAGTTCTATACTCAACTAAACTACTTGGACAAAAACCCCAATTCCCAGAGGGATCACCTGATCTCTGCTATCATTTGGCAACTTGGGGTTCCAAAGTTGCAGTCGATTTAGAATTTTCACTGGCGGTTGAGAGCACCGAATCAGAGGCCGTGGTTCGGCATCTTTACTAAACCTTACCTACCCTTGGGTCCGGGTGGCTGGTCTTTGGTTGGATACTCGGACTAGACGACGTCATAACTTCCAGGAACAATGTTTATTTTCATCAGCTCTTTTAGTTTGGGATGGACGGTTTTCCTCGTTAAGAACTTCTGGCATCAACAAAGAGAAGAAATGGCATTTCAAGCATAGAAATATTTCAACCCATCGATCGAGGATGGAATGTTCTTAACGAGGAAAAGTGTCCATCCCCGATCGATAGGTTGAAATATTTCTATGCTTGAAATGCCATTTCTTCTCTTTGTTGATGCCAGAAGTTCTGTCTTTCTGCAAAGTCGATAAAAACCAATTCTCCTTGTATTCAAACCCTCAAAAACTACCAGAGTGTGGATTTCGCACAGTATGCTGAATGATGTTCTTCTCCCCCCTCTCCCTTCTTATCCCCAAAAGTCCGAGATATTCATCCAGGTTTTATCTAGTTTTCTTATCTCAGGACTTGGGGATAAAGTGAGTTACCGCTGTTCAGTCCTTTTTCATGTTGTATTTGGTGATAATGTTAGAATTAATTAAAACACATTAATGAAACAAACAGTAAATGAGGTGCTTGATTTTAATTGCAAAGAATTTGAATGTGGGTCTCATAGCCTGATAAGACTCCCATCAAAATGCCAGAGATCTTTGATGTACTGAAAATGGATTCCCTTATATGATGAGACGACACAGCCACAGACCGTCCTTTGGGTTTGTATACACAAGACACACACAGTCTTCAGGTTTTGAACGTTATAATCTCTAAATTTTTTTTTTTCTTTCTCGCTATCCTTATTCTTCTCCTTTGATCTCTATTTCCCTTCCTTTCTTATTGTTCTTAAAGTTATTACCCTTCTCAAATCAGGAAATAATACTTTGTCATCAGGACATATCATCCCATGATGAAGCCCCGGCATAGACATTTCTCCCTGTGACGCTCACCCTGCCTGGTGTTCTATATGTATTCTAGTTATCTACACAGGAGTCTACGACTGTCGTCTGCGGGTCGAACCTCACTGTCCCCTCTGGAAGGGGAATTAACTCGCGTTGGCGAAACCAAACCAACCAACAAGCCCTCATTGACGAAGCAAAAAGAGGCCTAGCAATGTCCTGGCGATCGAAACTGACTGTCCTACGGCGACACATTATTGTCTTCCTTATTATCACCTTCATCGTTATCTCTCTCTGCTATCTGCATATAACCTCTAACCAGAGCTTCTCACACGCCCTGCGGACCACAGGGAGATTCACCCTCTCATTTTCAAAAATTTCCCAAACTAGCTCCATCTCCCAGCAAACAGAAGAGAGTTCAGAAGAGGAACCATGGCCCTCGTTCCAGCCACCTCCAGATCCCCTGCCCACACCAGACTATCGTCCCGGAGTGCCCAAACCCCCTGGATCCAACTACTCCAGAGCCCTAATCATACCCCGCTTGAAGTCCGAGTTCGTGAGCTGGATCTCTGAGCTCAAGGATGTAGAGCCCTTCGTCTACGTCGTCGACGACCCCTCCTCATCTGTCCACTCGCCCATCAACAAGGGCCACGAAGTAATGGTCTATCTCACCTACCTCATCGACAACTACGACAACCTCCCAGACATCATGATATTCATGCACTCCCACCGCAAGTCTTGGCATAACGAAGAGCTCCTGGACTTCGACGCCGTCTTGCACGTCAACAGCTTGAGCAACGAGCACGTCACCCGCCAAGGATACGTGAACCTGCGCTGCCACTGGCAGCCCGGCTGCCCGGACTGGATGCATCCCCGGGACACGTTGGAAGACGCCATTAAGCAGGAGCAGATTTTCATCTCGAGGTCCTGGGAAGAGCTCTTTCCACGCGTGGAGTTGCCCCAGGTCCTTTCGCAGCCGTGCTGTGCACAGTTTGCTCTCACGCGCGAGCGGGCACGAGCTATCCCGCGGTCCCGATACGTGTTCTTCCGCGACTGGATGTTGCGCACGGAGCTGAGTGATTTCATCTCGGGACGTGTGTGGGAGTATCTATGGCAGGTGGTCTTTGCAGGGCAGCACGTCCTATGCCCAGCAGAGCACGTGTGCTACTGCGATGCATACGGTTTGTGTTTTGGCGGCGTCCCCGGCTTGGATCGGTACAAAGATCTGGTGAGACAAAAGAGTGAAAAGGAGATGGAACTGGACAAGTTGTGGAAGGAAATGGGTGGTGTTAAAGGGGCGATGAAGGAGGATAACCTCACCCAAGAGATGGTGGACAGGGTAAGGGCCTTGGGGGGAGAGATCAGGGGGATGAAGAAGGAAATAGCGGAGGTGGTTGAGCTGGCGAAGGAGAGGGGGAAGGATCCACGGGTACGTGCCGAGGAGGCTGGCAGGATGTGGAAGGAAGGGGATGGGTTTTAAGAAACGTGTGAAAATGCGGGAAAGGGAAAACACGGAGTCGACTCGACTCGACTCGACTCGACTCGACAGTTACCTCCTATCCCGCACTCCGCTTCGCCGCAGGTTTGGTCTTCAGAAGAGCCGGGGAAGACTCTGCCTGGATTCATCCTCCAATCCCCAATCATCGACGTGGATTCCAGCATATATCCGCCGTCCGCTGCTCCCTCCGTTAATACACGCTCGACGGTGCCTGGCCCCGCGCAAAGAATCGTGAACGGTGAAAGGGGATACAAACCAGCCAGCATGTTTCTAGGGGCTGTCAACAGCGAAGATACGTTTTGAATTGGGGCCTCTTAAATGTTTGATATCCACAATTGTTTCGCAGAGATCGGATCAGATATCTGTTCTGTGCTGTGGATAATACAATGGCTGGTTGGGTTTTCGGTTTCTGGCATCTGTGGAGAAAGAAATATTTGTTTCTTTTTTCCATGCCTGTATATGTATATATATATATATATATATATATATACATATGGATTGGTGAATGGATTGGTTGCTGCATGACCTGGAATAGTGAGCAGCCTCTTCCCGCCATCTCTGGGAATAGAGTTTCATGAATTTTTTTATCGACTAGCAGCGGTCTCACTTCGGTCGGATAAATGGCTAGCTCGATTATCTATACACACCACATGCAGTAAAACAAACTACCCAGACAACTTGTGCCCAACAGATAGAGCTGATTAGCCAGATAGTTTTCCTCAAAACGTTTCCTCTCTAGACTAGTTACCCTGTGAATTAATTAGTTGCTTAGACTGTTGTTGAAGCTCCCAATTGTCGTTCCAGTCTGGGTAAAATAAAAAATTTAAATAAACTACCTAACGTAACCAAGTATCCCCTTCGCCCGTAAATGTTTGCCAGAATTAGCGTGGTTTCAGTTGGTGTAAAATATGAACACGGAGTTGGAATGGCTTGGCCAATAGAATCCCCATATGTTGTATTATCTATCTGTTGGCATATTCCCAACCCAGGAACCTTATTCCTTCACCACACGAAACACGTTAACCGTTGTTCTCAGCTTCTTCCAAGCTCTTTACCTGGCTAACCCATGGAATTCCATCTACCACCCAGACATTGGAACTCATGTAGGAAGAGGCTCCTATCAGGAAAGAAGCTGGTAAATCCCTAGTCTGTTAATGCAATGTATATTCATTCCACTGACTAGGTTCTAAAACCCCTCAACAACGCAAGCGGGAGCTGGAAGAAGTCATAGCTGATATGCCACTTTTGAAACCAGTTAAAAATGGACTGCTATGAAGCCTATATACTGAGCTCCTATTCTCAATCCACCCCTTGGTTCCTGATATCAACAGCCCCTATGCTCTATTCAGTCTCTATATCCCAGAGAAAGACTTTCAAAGCTCTCTCCAATTCAAACCCAATGCCTACGCCCAAATTCAAATGGAAAAGGAGCCAGATAAACATGCTAGATACTGGAAATCAACTCCTGCTGCTGAGATCAATGTCTTCTTTGACATATTAAAAAATATGGGACATCATTTCCATATGCCATGATGTAGATTTGAGCAGCCTAAAAGACATATTCATATGTCTGACCCTCAGCGGTCTCAAAAGGAAAGGAATGATGGTATAAGCTTGGACCTTTGGTCTCTAGCTCTCATACTGCTTGTACTAATACTCCTGGTTTCAATCTTTTTTCTTTGGATGAGATGAATGATTCGCATCTTGGGTAGAAGCCTACACATCTATGCGGGGGATTCAAATTCGGTATCAATATCCACAGGAAATTCC